>NW_027279506.1:102500-274141 GCF_046629955.1 Centroberyx affinis
CACACTGATCCAGGAATACAGCAATGCAGGTCAATATGCATTCTCATTGGATACGTGCATATGTGTTCTTTCTCTCCAAAACACACAAGCACACACACACATGGCTTGCATATCCACAGAATGGGTATATAAAATAGGTATCTCACCATCTGCTCCAATCCTGCCATCACTGTCATCATCGGCAGCACACAGGAAGGCCTTGGTCTCTGTGTCGGTCAGAACACGGGCGCCAGGAGTAAACCTCTGGAGGAAGAACCTGGGACACACACAGCACCAGGGTTAGGGTTAGTTACACAGTTACACAGCTACAGATAATAACACTCCCAGTCAGTGTTATTCCTCACTTACAGCAGGCTAATTCACCAGAGAGAGAGCTAGCCTTGGGGTCTAACACAGAGGTCCAGGAAGCTCTCATCCTCACATTTTACACAAGAATCTTTGAAAAAACCTAAATGCACACAGGTGATAACAAAGCCTGATGCAAAATAAGTAATAGGAAAGAATTTGAATTTCGCTGTCTATCAAGTCACTTGTCTAAGCCTTATCAAGCTTTGGTGCTGAATGATGTACTGCTGTACAGAATATGACCACCTGTGAGGGGCTAATGTCTAAAAATCCAAATCAAATTAATGGTGATGATGGTGATGCTGATACAGCAAAATCTTGCACAAGTTTACAGTAATGCTAAGACTTGTAGTATGCAGTAAGCTTTCATAGACTTCCATCTTGTATCTGTTATGTTATCAAAAGTGGCAAATGAAAAGGTGGGTGAACTATGACCTCCAGTAGATGATCATCATAGCGTAAACAACCACCAATATAAACAAAACTCAATCATATTTTCAGAAAAGCATTAAATTATGTTCTTTAAAATACTGTCTTCATATAACTTACATATACTCCTTAGTATGATTTATACTTTGAATTTACGTCACACATTTATGTCAGCCCAAAAGATTTTAAACGGGCTTCCCCTCCACTACATCCTTGATCTAACTATATGATAATTAATAAATATGAATGGGAATCGTGTCCAGCCACACAAAGTTGGTTGTCTCCCAGGAAGTCCGACACAAATCTCTCCGCCAGTCGTAACAATTGACAAAAAACGTCCACTGGCCCGTTAGTACAGAATAATCCAGGGCAAAACAACAAGCCTGCCCACTCACTTGAGCTCTTCCTCCTCGATGAAGCCGCTGCCATCGTTGTCCAGGATGCCGAAAACCTTCTTCACATCCTGGGGGCTCTTCTTGGTCAGACCACACAGCTGGAAGAACTTCTTGGGGCAGAAGGAGTCCGGTGCTGGAGGAGAAAGAGATAGGAGGAGAAACAATATGAGGCGAGGCTGCACGTTTAAAATGAGTCCGAAATGCTCTTTAAATTGTTTTTTTTTGTTTTTTTTTTTAACTAATTGGAGATCTGCCCTCGGTTCACCAAATTGGATATATATTTAAATTAGAATTAGAGTAATGGAGTCTAGTTTGGAGTTTCTCATACATGATGCGAGGCTCAGGGGCGTCAATTCACTCCAGTGAGGCCACTGGCAGAGTCACTGTAGGCTAATATCATTTGCCAGCAAAACTCCCAAACCCTTTATATAAGTTTAATTTCTTGAGACAAGTGGATCAATGACTAATGACTGAAAACATATTATTATTTGGTCAGTGTGATAAATGATAGGTCACCAAACTTTTACTCCTGAATAATCCCTGAGGAGTTTATAGATAAGGTTTCCAGATTTCCAGATAGACTTAAGACAATACTCGAGCTTTGCCTTCCATTGTAATAATAAAACTACAAGATCAAATCTGGACTCACTTAAGCTTATGGCAAGTTCCCAATTGACGCCAATGAAATCTCTGAGCTAAGCTTTATCCCGGGCTGAGAGCATTTTCAGGCTTGGGCCTATGCCTCTACTACAACTGTATTTTTTTCCCCACATTTTGACATTTGCAATACCACTACAGTATCCTTCAGAGCGGAGGTACTCGGGTCCGTGGTAGGACTGCTTAGCCTCCAATTTCCACTGAATAGAAAAAAAAATGTAATGAAGAAAGCAATAATGATATTAGTGGAAGACGATACCTTGGCAGTCCTTGATAGCACTGTCGATGGCATCAGCGGAAAGGATAGATGAGAGCGACATTTTAATCCTGTCAGAGGAACAACCATAGTGAATTATTAACACATTTAGCCAGGTACAGTAGCAAACCTTCTAACTTGACACTGGTGGAGAGCAAAGGTGTTCAGATGACAATATTTCTGAGCTGTCAGTGCGGTGAGGGCCAGGAGAGCATAGTGGCGTTTTACATATTGATTGTCAATAAATCTTGTCTCAGTTCTGTATGAAAGTCAAAATATTCGCCCATAACTGTCACAACAAAACAGTATATCCAGTTATTGTTGCAACTACAGATAGTACAGTATCCATTCTCCCCTTGCCTATAGCGTCAATACTGTCACCTTACGCAAAGAAGTTCTCTCTTTCTCCTTTTACGCACGCAATTACTTCACCTGCCATGTAGGTAGATCGCCTTTGAACTGCTCTAAAGTCGGTGTAAACGACATACATGAGAGAAATGACTAATATACACTCCTAGGAGCCAAAGAATCCGACCCACATCTACAAAATAATTTTAAACCAGTAAGAAAGCAGTTTCTTCCCACCGAGGCGACGAGGTAAAGCCTGTCCTGATTCCACACAGCAACTTACCGCGTTGAGGTTCTTGCCCGGTCGGTGATCCAGCAGAGAGGTAAGGCTATGTGGTGACTGGTGTCCGTCAAGGCGGATTTATATAGGTCTGATTGCAGTGACAATGGGGATTGCTTGAGTTACCTGTCTGTGGATCAAATTCTAACTGCCCGCCCCTGATCCAATTTCTCAGCTAACTAATTAACCTTTACTATTTATAACGCCCAGGGGCAGAGAGATTGGACCGTGGACATCTGTAACGCCCTTGTAAATAGCAAATTAAGTAAAAAAAAAAAAAAAATGCATTCTTTCTATCCACCACTCCCTCCTTTCAACCCAACCCTCCTCCTCCTCTCACCTCTAGAATTATATAGTACAGTAAATGCAGAGAAGCGGTAATGTAACTGCAATCTCTCTCTCTCTTTCTCTCTCCCTCTCCTTGTACCCCCCCCCCCTTCTCCATGCAGATATCCCTTTACAGGCAGCAGTCCCAAAAGGAGCACATCTGAGCCACATCCCACTGCAAACGTGCCCCTATCATTACATTTGAGGTAAATTATGGGAAATAAAAAGTCAGCTGACATTGAACCTTATACTGTGTATTATGTCCTTGTCAGTTTGTTTTAGCCTGACAAAAAGAGCATGGGCTTGATGTGTTTGTGACTTCCCCCGGTTTTAAAAAATGAGTGATGATTGAGTCAGCGAAGAGGTCAGCCCATATATGACAGAGGCTCACAACCTCTGTGTGTCTGCTACTGGCATTCTGGGGCGCTTAACCTGCCCAAATCTGCCACATTGCCCTGGACTTAACACATCAGCCCAAATGTGCTCCCTTGCCTTGCTGCCACATGCAGGCTCACAACAGATGGGGGTCAGATTATCCCCTCCCAAATCTAATGTAACCCCCCATCACACACACACACACACATAATCGCATGCTCATCACGGAATGTCATGGACGTTGATGCTTTAACCTTCTCGCTGTCTCACACCGCACAGCAGCAGCCCAGCGATTGCTTTGTCAACTGTGCTGATTAAGGGACCCGAGGTCACCCTCTCCTGTCGCTGTCCCGTCCCGCCGTGATGATTCGGCATCATGGACAGTGTCAGTATTCAAATGCACCTGTTTAAACAGAGGTTTTTGGTGGAGGAAGGGGTGGGGTTGTGTCCACAGAGGTCATGCAGGCCCTGACAGACCGGACCTGAGCTTTGGCTTTCATGTCTGTCTGTCTGTCTGTCTGTCTGTCTGTCTGTCTGTCCATTTGTAGAGTGACCAATGCAGGTTGCCTGTTCAGAGGACATTCATTGCCCCCAGTGGATCTGACACACAAACAAATTCAAGGGTTGTTAAGCATATTCCTGGGAGAGTGTTCACTGCAGCACGTTTAAATGAAGGTTATTTCTCACTACTGGACAATGAGGTAAGGTTAGTTGAAGGTGTGCATAGGCAGCTGCACGAGAGAGAGAGAGAGAGAGAAAGAGAGATGAGAGATGTGTTTGAATCACTGACTTAAATGTCTTTTGTGCAAACACATTAAAAGAATAATCCTTTGTTCCTTTTCACAGTATGGCCCAGTGGTGTTTATTTGAAAACAGGAGGGTTTTTACTACTCTCCTGACAACTGTGTGAGCTGCAGAAACCGGAGCCTTCGATCTGCCACCTGACACTCTTTGAGGGATATCCCTGAATATGCCCACAGCCAGAGGGGGGGGGGGGGGGGGAGGGCGACCAGACAGGGACAGGCAGGCACAGCAACTGCCAGCAGTAAAACTCAGCTACTGTAAGCGCGCGTGCACGTGTGGGGCACGCGCGACTCTTAGCAGTGCTGTGGCTCTCGTGCGCGTCAGCTGGCGACCGTGAACACGTATACAGCGGGTAGTGTTTGTCGTGTCATGCTATGTGCATAAAGGTCGACTGGTGTGAACATTATTTAAACGCGTGATTTGTCCAGGTGGAATACGGGCTGCTAATAACATTTTCACATAGTCAAGTTACATCGAATTTAGTTTTGGTGCATATAGGCCTATAGGTGCGCAGCTCCATAGGAAACTAATGGTCCGTGCTCTATAGGATAAAACGAATCAGTATTTCTGGGTTTTTTTGTTTGCGTGTTTGTTTGTTTTACTTTTGCTCAAATTACTGTTGATATGCTGTAGTCATTTCGAAAGAAATGATTTCACCAACAAAATTGGTCAGGTGCTTTGCGCAACCTCTCCAAGTATTTTACGCGCGGGTTACGCACAGTGTTTTCTTTTTGTTTCATTTACTGTCAGCTTCCTGGTGTCTTTCATTATTGAATAAAAGCCTGTATCTCAGGTTGTTTGTCATTGTCAACCTTCCCTAACCCTTATCCACCTGAAACTTGTTAATGGGGCCCCTGAACAAGCGATGTCCGATAGTTTTCTTTGAGGTTCCTCCGTTGAAGGTAAGACTCCAGAGCAGATAGAGAGAAACTCAATCATCTCCTCCAGGCTCTGCGTGAAAAGGAGACTGAGGACACCGGATCGAGAGCAGCGGTGCGGCTTTACCCACAGCCGGTGCATGATGTCATGCGCCATGTTGATACCTGGCCGCCTATACAGTTACTGGGCGATCATTTATTAATTTACATTTGCTAATGTTCTTTACGAGCCTCACTCCTGGACATATGCTGTCATGTCGGCAAATGGTCGAAATAAAGTCACGTTGTGACTCGACGTCTATTAGACTTGTTGGCCTCGACGCAGGTTGAGAAAATGTTTGCTGGGTGCTGTCTTCTTGGAAATAAAACATCTATGCACAGGATTTACTTATACAGTTTTCAGCCCGTCCCTCTGCATCGCAACACTGCAAATATGTTCATCTTAACATGTCAGTTAGTCTCATATCCAGTCTTAAAACCTTCTTGAAAAGATAAAATGAACTGAAATGAATAAAAAATAAATAAAATAAATCAGTCAATTGGGTGAGATAATTCCACTTGTCTCCAATGCAATTTAACATTTTTGCGTATTTTTTCCAGAAACGAGCGTCAAACTTGAAGCAAGGCACAGTAAGGATCAGTCCGCCAATATCAGGAAAATGATTGAAGAAAACTCAACACCAGTTGATTTGGAATTAGTGAAATTATCTGCCCGATTACAGATTTTTTAAATTGTTTTAAGAAAAATCTGATTTTAAAACTCAAAGATGATGATGGGTGATTTTTGCAGTGTAGGCTACATTTTTTTAAAACGTTCATTTTTTTTTATGTCGTTTTACTACATGGGCCATGCTTCAGGCTAATGAGTATCCCTATGACGTGAATAATGTCAATGTCGTCTAATCATACAGTATGTCTGAAAAGCTTGAAACGAATGGATGTGTCGAAACAACTGTCGTTTTTGTTGACAGAACAACAGACAAACACCACGCTGGTGTTTGTCTGTCCGGCGCATCTGTCCAAACTATACTGACAATGGATTTGCCACCATCTAGTGGCTCCAGAGAGAAACGCATCTCTCTCTCTCAATTTTTTCAATTCAATTCGGTGTGCTTTATTGGCATGAAAGTTCACAGACAATATTGCCAAAGCATCAAGATGAATATCAGTCTAGGTGTGTGTGTGTGTGTGTGTGTGTGTGTGTGTGTGTGTGTGTGTGTGTGTGTGTGTGTGTGTGTGTGTGTGAGAGAGAGAGAGAGAGTCAATGCCTGGACAGAGGAACTGGGTTGCTGCGTGTTCAGCTCCCGTACCCAGAGCCTCCATCACAGAGTGAGGATCAGTAAACTATGTGAAGGAATTAATGTTTGCGGGTATCAAGGGTTACACATATTTTATATGCAGTACACAATAACATTCAAAGAGAAAAATATCAAATATGTGGGGTTTCAAGATATTGGGAGATTAAGATTATGTTATAAAAAAAAGAAAAATGAAATAAATAAATGAATAAATAAACAAAATAAAATAAAAGTGTATTTGTCACTCACTGTTCCTCAGGTTGTGGCAAGTTTCTACAAACTGAGCCGCTAGGTCTGCTGTGTTTCCCTCTCCTAGTAGAAGTTGTAGCTTTGATTGATCATCAAGCTCTCTGAAGTGGGAGACTTGGGATTTGAACTTGTTAAAGTAGATTTCTCTGGCTGAGTTAAATTTTTCACATTTTAGGAGGAAGTGCATCTCCGTCTCGACCTCACCTGTCGAACAGTGACCACATGTTCTGTTGTCTTTTGGTTGCCATGATTTCTTATGTCTTCCTGTTTCGATTGCCAATTGGTGGTCACTGAGCCTGTACCTGGTGAGGATCTGTCTCTGCTCTCTATCTCTGACAGTAGAGAGATATTCTGCCAATTTATATTCTCTGTTTAGGGTCAAATAACATCATTCTAATCTACTTTGGCTTTTAGTTTCTTTATTCCAATGTTCCAAATATGTTTCTTTGTATTGCTTAATAATTTGGTTAACTCACATTGGTGTTTGTGCAGCAGTGTTGGTGTGAGCCTGGTCAGGGTTTCCCTGTGCAGGAGCAGTTAGTCTCAGCACCAACTGACACAGCGGACTCTGTTGTGGGTTCAGCTCTTGGGTTTGAGAGGCTTTAAAGTGGAGGCTCTCTTTAGGGCTAGATCTTAGGTGGTTCCAAAATTTTTGTGCCTGTTTGTGGATGTTAATTGCTAATGGATATTAGTTCTGCCCTACATGCATTTGTATGTGTAGGTGTTTCCTTTGAATATGGAGGGCACTGCGGCAGAATTCTGCATGTAAGGCTTCTGTTGGGTGTTTGTCCCATTGAGTGTAGACTGAGTGGACCCCATACTTCACTACCATAAAGCATAATAGGCTTGATCACACTGTCAAATATTTTAAGCCAGATTTTAATTGGAATTTGGATATTATAAAGTTTTGTTTTTATTGCATAAAGGGCTCTTCGAGCTTTTTCTTTTAGTGCATTCACTGCCAGGCTGAAACTCTCTGAGGCTGTAATTGTAAGACCGAGATAGGTGTAGCTCATGGTGTGGTCTATAGTGGTACTTCCTATGGTAAACTGGTGTCTGGTTTCCTGACACCTGGGCCTCTTTTGGAAGATCATGATATTGGTTTTCTTTAGATTTACTGCCAGAGCCCAGTTCTGGCAGTATTCTTGTAGCACGTCTAATTGTTGCTGGAGCCCTTGTTTTGTTGGAGACAGCAAAACCAAATCATCTGCATAAAACAGGCATTTAACTTCTCTGTCTAGGAGAAAAAAGACCTGGAGCTGCACTTTGGTCCAACTGTACTGCCAGTTCATTTATATAGATATTAAACAGTGTTGGACTCAGGTTGCATCCTTGGTGGACGCCTCGTCTTTGGGTGAAGAATTTGGTACGTTTGTTTCCAATTTTGATACTGCATTTGTTTTCTAAGTACATTGTTTTAATAATATCATAGATCTTTCCCCCTATACCACACTGAAGAAGTCTGTAATAGAGTCCATCTTGCCAAATAGAATAAAACGCTTTTTTGAAATCAATGAAACAAGCAAATATTTGTCCTCGTTCTGAGTAAGGCTGAGCGCATCCTCAATGACCCTACTCACCCTCTACACAACAGGTTCCGACTAAGCTATCGGGGCAAAGGTAGAATTCTGCAAAGGAAAATAAGAACAACCAGGTTTAGCAAGTCTTTTGTTCCTTCAGCAATTAGACTGTTAAATGAGAGGGACATTCCAAAACAGAGAATCTGATGGTTTTGGCTAGGGCTATGTGCAATGTTATCCTTGTGCAATACTTGTATGGTGCAATATATTCTATATATCTTATTTTATTTATTTTTTTATTTTTTTATTTTACTAGTTGGTTATAATGCTCTGTGTGTGTGTGTGTGTGTGTGTGTGTGTGTGTGTGTGTGTGTGTGTGTGTGTGTGTGTGTTGGGGGGATGGAAGGGGGACTGTATATTGTATAGTTGTATTTATATTTGTTTGTATGACTGCTTTGTGTACTCTTGCACCTTGACCACCTGAATTTCCCTATCTGGGATAATAAAGTTTACCTTGACTTTGACCTTGATCTTTTCGTTTGGTGTACATGTGTTTGAATGAGCATGTGGAGGGTTTATATATGATCTGTGGTCCGATGTTTGGGGATAATTTTGGGGATGTTTGGGGAAATGTAGTATTCTCTTATTTAGGATACTACAAAGTAATTTCCCCAGGCAGCTACTGACACACTCAGTATTAAAATAATAATTATAACAATTATAACAATACGTAAACAAACAGTAGTGATTAAGATAGGTCAAGATGATCATTCTGGGCCGTCCCTCAGTCTGTGACAGGCGCTCTCTCTCTCTCTCTCACGCATGCACGCACACACGCACACGCACACACACACACACACACACACACACACAAAAGCACTACCACACAGTTTTTGTGCTTTTCTCAAAACACAGGCTATATAGGCTAATAAAGTATGCCAATGATATAGTATAACTACGGTAGGCTTTATGTACTTTGGCTGATGGAAAACCATTTATTCAGGTTGTCTGTCCATCCAGAATTGTGGTTTAACATTGTTCCACCATTAAGAGTGTCTATGTGTGTGTGTGTGTGTGTGTGTGTGTGTGTATGAGAGAGAGAGAGAGAGAGAGAGAGAGGGAGAGAGAGAGAGGGGGGGGGGGGGGGGATGCACGTAGGCTATTATGTACTTTGGCTGATGGAAAACCATCTATTCAGGTTGTCTGTCCATCCAGAATTGTGGTTTAACATTGTTCCACCATTAAGAGTGTCTATATGTGTGTGTGTGTGTGTGTATGAGAGAGAGAGAGAGAGAGGGGGGGGGGAGGGGGAGGGGGGGGGGGGGTGCACGTGAATTTTTTCTATGTGGCAGGTGTTCCTGACATGAAAGGGCGTCAGAGATCAGTGTCTTATGGCATCTATGAGGGAGAACAACTCAATAAGACCGTAGCAAAAGAATATTTATTCTTTTTTATAGTTCGTTCCTGGAAAGTGCATCATAGATTTTACAGTAAGCAAAATTCATATTTAAGACATGAACACAACCGAGCTACATTCACAATCATCATTTTTGGACAGTGTGTTGCATAGGAGGAAACGTCTCGTAAGCAAATGTAGTATAAAAATTATTTATATTCAGATGAAAAGGGGAGGTCGACGTGGGCAATGTTGTTCCATCAGAGCAGGTGTTGGTCAGTTGCCATTTATTTAGTAACCATGGCAGCGAACTCTGCGGGAAGAGAAAAGAAACCGTTAGCCGCCATGTTCAGCTCTGTAGTTTCACTAAAAAGGGCATTTGCTGATCTGAATTACGACATGGATAAAGGAAACTCGTACCATCAACGCCAATCTTGCCGTCACCGTCGGAGTCACCGGCCTTGAGGAAGGTCTTGGTCTCGGCGTCGGTCAGTGCGCGTGCACTTGCACTGAAGTTCTGCAGGAACAGCCTGTGATTCGACAGAAAAACACGAGCTTGTAAACGGATATTTTCGGTTCTTGGCTCTGATTGGCCGAGCCATATTTGAAGGCGTTGTAAAATATCCAATGTAACCGCATAACAGTCAGCCTAATTTATTAGCCTATTTTAAAATACAGTGGCGAGTAAATGCATAAAAAGCATATGAGTGATATGATAATACGCCCATTTAAGTTCACCATTATTTCATTAATTTGAAGTTAGGACATGGAGTGTGTGTGTGTGTGTGTGTGTGTGTGTGTGTGTGTGTGTGTGTGATGTCTAGCTCCAGCAGTGTCCCTTACTTCAGCTCGTCCTCCTCAATGAACCCACTCTTGTCCTGGTCAATGACGCCGAAGGCCTTCTTCACTTCATCGGCGGTCTTTCCAGTCAGACCGCAGGCCTTGAAGAACGTCACGTGGTTGAATGTGTCGGCGGCTGGAAGGCACATCGTTTTGAAACACAAACACGTTATAATGGACCACTCCAAACAAAAAGACAGATGGTGGCCACACACTTTGGTTTTTGTGATTTTGCATCGAAATTAAAAAGACTTGAGGAGTTAGGCTACCTTTGCATGCGGCCAGGGCTGCAGCGATGTCGGCATCTTTCAGACCTGCGAAGGCCATTTTGATCTGTACAAATACAAGCAGTTGATTATTAAACTTGCGGGATAAATAGCCTACTCTGCCTTGTTAACAATAGCTGGGGAGCCCATAGGAACTTTTCAGCATCGCATATTGAAGAATAGGCTATAGCCAAGTATATGCATCCAATTACAAATACTAGCCTATAAGACTGTTCATTTTAATTGTGATTTCAATGTGATTCGCTAGGCCTATGCATTCTACAAGATTAGATAATTTTTGTATTCAAACAACAATTAAGCGCTCAATAACTTGCATAGCCTAATATATGATTAGCCTGTCGGCAATAAATGTCGGCAATATTTCCAAAGATAAGAAAAATATCTTAGATTTCAGAAAGCCAAAATGCGCATGATTTAATCCACTTCTTATTTGAATGTTAGATATTTGATGCTGCATTTCCAAAGTCCCATTTGAGAGGCTGAAATTGACACGTGCTCCCTATGGCAACTTTAGATGCTGGTGCTTTCAGTCTCTAATCCATTTCTTCATATAGTTGACTCCCATCCCTCGCAAAACCAATTTCATTCTTTGGATGACTGCGATGCTTAGCGGAGTCCGCAAATAAAGCGAGATGCCAAGCCTGATGCTGCGGCTTTGTCTGCAAGGGTCCCGGGTTGCTTTGCGTCTTCCATGGAAACTCACCTCAGGTGCCTTTGCTTTGTACAGATGATACAGACAAGAGTCGAGTCGACTGCAGTGATCTTGCCGGTGTTCCTGATGACCTTTTATACTTTCGCTCCATCGAAATCTGAGGCACAAGATAACTGACACCGCCGAGAGGGGGTGGCGAACATTTGTCCTGCAGCCAGAGACCGGGCTATTTTAAGTTTCACAAATGAAGACGCTTAAAAGGTGCGTTTGAAAAAGTCTTTAATATCGCCCAACGCTAAGAATATACACTGCTGAGGAGGACAAATTGGACTGCTGCTGGCAACACACAACCTGGAGCACGCTGCATTAAAGCTTTGATAGGCTAAGTGGAAGTGATTCTTTATTTTTCCTTTTTTCGTGCAACTTTGTTGAAGTTGGACATAAACTAAGCTAATCACAAATCTGCTACAGGTCGACATGGCTATGTTGGGATATTTTGCCAAACATATCTTACTTATGAATTTGATAAATCGATTAGTTTGTAAAAGAAGCCTTCAATGTATTGTCTAGACATGTTGTCCTTTGTCTTGAATACCACTGTCTCTGATAGCCTATAGCCTACCTTACAACTGTAATCGAGCGAGTGTATAGTGTAATATTGTAATTGATAAAGAATGTAACTTTTTACTTTCTGCTGTCAAGAGCAGGCTATAGCCATGCGGGCGGATTTTATTGATAATTGCCTACTGCATATTTCTTATATCATTCTTGTCATTCTCAACTTCACATGTTTAAAAGCACAATAAATGTTTTTGCTGTCGAGTAAATCTTTTATAAACTTAAAACAATGTGAAATAGGGACATTCTTAATCCCAGTCGTGCAGATCCACTTCGCAAAGCTCCTGGAGGTGGCAGCACTGTCCTGTGGGAGGAGAGCGGCAGGAGGGGTGAGGTAAACCGCAGACTGCTGTCACAACACTTCTCTCTGTTTTGACCACTAATTGATGGTAACATGATTATGTTGCCATTTGATAGGCGAAAAGGTTTGCAGACATGCAGGTCTTGTACTATAGTTTGTGCAACTAATAGCCTTACATTTCCCCCCTTGAATTGTAGGCTAATTAGTCTATGATTTGACTGATCACTGAAATTACTTCCGAGGCCAATATTTGTATATATTTTCAAAGGGAATGCGGCTCGCTCCAAATGTGACACACACTAGAAGACGACCATAGGATGATTTGTTAAGACCCCCTCAACCCACCACACATAAACCTGCATCCTTGCACTGCATTTAGCCTGCTAAAGGTCCTGCTGATGCAACGATGCCTATTCATAGCCCTCCTGTTGCGGTCTGCTTGCCACAGCACTTCGTCCAATTGACCACACTGCAGCTGGTCGGGAGAAAACCCTTGGAGCAGACGCCCTAATTGCACTATGTGTGAAAGCAATCCATGTGAATCCCCCTAGATCCAGGAAGTGTTCAAGCAAAGCCCCGGGGCCTTCCCCACTGTGTGTTTGCCAGGTCCTGGCCCAAGACCAACAAGACTCCCCTTCCCATCTGGCTATTATCAAAACAAGTGCTGGACAGTTCTATTCAATCATCCCTCATCCCCTCCCTAGCCACACTGGAGCATTCATGAACGCTGGCTGCTGGACACTCAGCTCAACTCAGTTTGTTCCTATTCATACCATCACACCACAGTTGACCAATGCACAGAGGACTGACCTGAACGAGATGATTTTACACCAAAAGAGTATTTATTCCTGGTTTTTCACTCTTCCTCAAAAGTGCAGAAAGGATGGTACAATTTGCACAAGTCATGTTTCAAAACATATCACACATTTGAGTAAAATTAACATTACACTATGTGTTCAATGTTGAGACATAGTCTGCAGGCAACTCATAAATAAGATATAAAAAATATTCTTTCAGCTGATGATTTACTGAATCTTGCAAGGAGTTCCCTTCATGAGTTCGTTCCGTGAAAGTGGATCTTGGTCAATGGAAACTTATGCCTTTACAAGGGCAGCAAACTCTGTGAAAAGTAGATAGAATAAAACTGCCATTAGTATTGAGCAAAATGTATTCAAACTCTTATCTCATTAGGGTGGTGTACTCTAGACTTAACATTAGTTGGACCCAATTGTCTGACCAAGAATTTCAGATATTCAACTGAAAGTATGTGAATACATGTTAAGGAATAAATTGTTATGCAGATCAACCAAGAGTCCAATGCTAATAGGCATCTGAATGAATCTGATATACCTGTGCAAAGTGCTCTGCTAAACAAAAAGATAGTGAGAAAGTGTAATGTATTCAACAAAGAACTCTACCGTCAACGCCGATCTTGCCATCACCATCACTGTCACCAGCGGCGAGGAAAGCCTGGGTCTCTTTGTCAGTGAGTGCTCTGGCGCCAGCGGAGAAGTTCTGCAGGAACAGCCTGATAGGTGTTGGACAAAGGAGCAGGAGTTGAAATCAGGACCATGATACATCTCAGATTGTATTGACTGACCGGTAGTAAAACACTGCAGAATGTGTGATTCTGAAACAGGCTCTGTGGTTCCGATCGTAACACAAAACTGAAATGATTCTGAAATGGAGTCATAAATCCTTCAGGTTTCAATAGACAAGGCCTTAAAGTTGCTGTACACCTAGTCACTATGCTGTTTTACCTTCAAATTAAAGCCAAGATAAGTCCAAAGTGAAGGGGAAAGACAATCAGCTAACCATTCATCTATTTTTCTGAATTAACTTGGACCACTTTAGGACTTTTCTATTCACATAGGAGACATCAGCTAAATGCCCTGTAGCAATTCACTCAGACGCAATGCAATGACCTGGGATACGGTGCATATTCTAAATGTTGAGTTTCCATTTGAAGTGTGCATTGATTAAGTGTCCCTTACTTCAGCTCCTCCTCCTCAATGAAGCCACTGTTATCCTGGTCAATGATGAAGAAGGCCTTCTTGACATCATCAGAGGACTTGGCGGCCAGGCCGCATGCCTTGAAGAAGGTCTTGTAGTTGAAGGAGTCAGCAGCTGTAACACACGTTTTAACACCATAAGCAGACTAAAGATACAGGCTGCACAAGCACAACACAGGACCAGATACAGGACCTTGGACAGGGACTGAAGGATGTGGAAGGCTAATTGTGGCCGTCAGTGGTGTGTGCCGCATTTTGAAATTGGGAGTTGAGTGTATTCTGATCACAACCACATTTTGTATCAATTTTTTAGCAGTAAGTTTGCACACCATTAAGGCTGAGTGAATGTACTGTATATTAAGGTGTTCAGTACTCCAGATTGGTTTTGCATTGAAAGTTCATCAAAAGCAAAAAACAGGTTTAGGGCCACTGTGTATTGCATTTCTGAATACATCTGTGCTAAAGTAGGAGTGACCTATCTTACCTTTGCATCCATCCAGAGCTGCTTTCACCTCAGCATCATTGAGAACACCAGCGAAGGCCATTTTTTAATCTTTGAGATGAGAGAGAAGAGAATCACATGTTAGTATCAGACAGTGTAAATCCTATTCTACAGTTCTCTTATTGTGACATTTCAAATATCCTCCTGTAGGACAAGCATACTAAATTATTGCAATTTTGCATCTGGAAGATTCACAAGAGTTGCCTGCAGAGAGGGATTTGCAGAGAGAGGGAGTTGTGTATTTCTCGTAAATGGCAGGTGTTTCCCAGAGTTCTTCCAAGCATCTGGCGCATAACTTTACAGTTGGTCATGTATCAGATGGAGCCTTGCGTCAGTCTGCGGGCTCAAATTACGCGCATCAAGTGGATGGCCATGAACGTCATTAGTGTTCAACCACGCTTCCTCTAGCGTCTTAACATAATAAAATACGTCATTTATCAGATGTAACTGTTGTCAACATTGTATTGGAAAACAGCTCCACTTGTGGAGTCTAACGACTATCACGACTGAACTTGGCCAATTGTTTTGAGATTAATTGCCTTACATTTTCACAGCATCACACGCAGCATCACCACTCCAGTTTTTATGGGCTAAAGAGCTACTCTTTGCCTCCAGATATCTGACCCCAGCACGGGCCTGACTGTGTTTATCGCAACTTAATGCTGCTATGGCTCTAAATAGCCTAGATGATGCTCCCACGGGAACATAATTCATTGCCACAAATAAACGATGCAATTAGGAAAACGCAGTCATGACAACAGTGTGATGGCTTTGGATGTTTTTTTTTATGTCCAGTTATAAGAAAATGTTGGTAACACAGCGAAATTATTATCCACAAACGTTGTTCTTCAGAAAAAAAAAGCCTCATTTGAACTCCTCTCGCACTGAGTGAATGATCCCGTGGTCCATGTAGTACTTTGGCTCCATATCTATCTATTATAGTCCACGGAAATTTCCTGGTCTGAATCCCCTTCCTCCCAGTGTGAGCTGAAGCCGGCGGCCTGTACGGAGCGCACATTCCACTCACCTTTGAGCTGCGTTGAGGCGAGTGAAAACCGAGGCGGACTGGAGTGAATGTCTGAACCCCGTTTCTCCCTCTCTTATATACCCTGGAGCAACACCATTTACAGAGCTTTGAGTCTCAGTATCAGGTACCAAGATGCATGGGTTTCGAAAAAATGTGTCTAGTAGTCTCAAGCTATTTTTAGGGGAACAAATGAGGATGTTGCTACCATGTGTGCGAAAGCCTATAGCGAGACGTGTGGAAGCGCCTTGAAACCCGAGCGGGCCCAGCGCGCAGTGACATCTCGTCTCAAATGATTTACTAGGCTACATTAACAAACTTTGATCTTGTTGCTTTGGCACTTAGTTAATCAGACAGTGTAAATGAGAGGCGTGGAAATGATGTGAAAGATGCACATAGGCTAAATAGCACATAGGTCACTGCATTCAAATCTATCATTTGTGTTTCTGAGACAAAACTTAAAGCCAAAATGCCACGTGGGTTTGTACTGATAGCCAATAGCCAATGCTATGATCGAATTTTATTTTTTAATTTTAACGCCATTCATCTAATTTGTAATGGTGTATCTACGATAGGACTACTCAATAATAATGACCTTATCAGCGGTATTTTTGAATCTCTTATGGTATAACTGTAATATTCCCATAGCTTAATATCCTTATAGGGACTTATGGTGTGTCTGTGGAACTCAATAGTGAGTTTATAGTGACCTTATAGTGGTTTCTGGCATGTTTATCTTCTATGATATTACTATAATATATCTGTTAGCTATAATATTCATACAGGGGCTTTTGCTGAGATATTTGTTTAGTATTCTTCTAAATGTTATTGTTTATTTAAGTCTTGGAGTCAGAATTCTAGTTCATTTGAGTTGAAGGGTTGGAGTTGCAAAACGTCGGCCCTGATGCGGTTTCAGATGATGTACGCGGTCTCTGCCTCTGCTGTGGCATTAACGTCAGGGGTTCAATAGGCCTATCTATGCCCAACGCGTACTTCCATAGGGTTCATCTGCACTGCAGATCCAGTGAATCGAGTTTCAAACGAACCCAGCGGCCTGGGCCAAGGCCTGGGTCCTGGGGCCCATGTCCCCGGATCGCTGTCCTTAGTAGGCAATGTGCACGAATCATCCAGACAAAGGGTATTTGTGTGTGTGTGTGTGTGTGTGTGTGTGTGTGTGTGTGTGTGTGTGTGTGTGTGTGTGTGTGAACAAGTGAACAAGTTAGCGATATGTTGAGGATTCATGCAACTGGTTTTACTCCAACATGTTTGCATTGTAACACTTGGCGCAGTCTTCCACAACTGAAGCTGCTGACTTTTCTCTCACATTAACAACTTCACCAAAGATCCTGATTGTACTTCTTTCATAGTCAGCTGTACGTGACTATTCAGTGACATCCTTCGGTGTTTGTGGCCTGTAGCATTCCCCTAAACCATTAACCTTTTGAGGTCCTTTACACCTTCCTCCCCATGTAATAGCCATACTGAACTTTGTGTCATAGTGGAATTCAGTGGAAAGTATAGGACCTATAGTAGTAAGCACGGCGTAAAGGTTTTAATTGCCAAGCAGAATTTTACGCATTGAAATGACACAATTAACGATCAAAACAGAAAACTCAATTATCTCAGTTAGCCTATGTATTAATTAAACTGACCGATATTGTTTTTTCGCGATGTTTTTCATAAAAAAATGTAGAGCTCAGTCAGTAATGTTTTAGGAGCATTTTTATTTGACCTCTCCCCAGCAGAAGGCGGTATAGTCCTAATGAGGACAACATGGTGACATCTAATTTCTAAAAGAAACCGCGAGTTAGCTTATTGACATCTCATAAAGGACCCGTCCGATTAGTAACACGTACTGGGATCCACCGACTTGACACTTGTCAGACTCCCCCACTTTTTCGGTTGGGTGTGGCAAGATATGTAACTGAATATATTAGTGATTTCATGGGTGTCAGTTGGACCATACCTTTGCCTAAGTCAGTCCAAATCTGATATTGTAGTTTTTAATAGCCTAGTAAAATGGAGAGCAAAGATCAAACAAAAATCGCCAGATATCTATTTGGAAGCCATATCTAAAAAACCATCACATCAGGTCTTGAGGACCAGTGTTCCCTCTCTGCTGTAAGCGTCTGTGCAAGATAAAGTTTGGTGGCCTTTGTCTAATAATTTATCGCACTCTAAATTAGGCTAATCTTGTCAGCCATCTCTCATTGATCCATTTGTCTCTGAAATGTAGTCGATGAAAACAGGTTTCAGTTTTTGGTGGAAAACTGTGCAGGGACTTTGCCATTGGTTTTAGTGAATTGTCGTCTCTGAATACCTTCACTGTTACTATATGGGGAAAAACAGCTTGTAGGGATATAGGGCTACACTGCCCATTGGCTCTCAGCTTATATCTTCACATTTGGAGCAGCATCTTGTATACAGACACAAAATGACACTATATGAATTGCACATCACATGCAGAGCAAGAAAAGACCAGCAGACAACATCGTCACGTCTCAAATCTTTTTTTTTATTAATGCATTCCAGTTACCTGATTGACCGAACACACACAACTAAGACCCAATTTTAGCTGTCCGTCCTCCAACCGGCTTGTGCGTCATTGCATCAAATCAACGGGGAGAGCAGCAGGCAGAATATCTGAGGTTTCTTGTTTTTGCATCAAACAATCCGGAAATTTGAGGTTTCCATAAAAAATCCACTGAAATCAAAATAAGGGGAGACAGCCCTGGTCATGTAACTTTTTTTTCCCTCCTTTATTTCAGGAGAGCGCAGAACTCTGTGGGGAAGAAAAGAAACAGTGGATTTAATCTGTGATCCCTATTAAGTACAACCGTATCCTCCAGGCAAGAAGTGAGTGTCACACAACATGACAGTTAAGCAAGATGACTAAACATGCAACAAATGACTATTTTTTGTTTGTTTGTGTGCATAGTTTCATTGTCGTTTTGTCTCGCAAGCTACAATTGTGTGCTATTTATAGATTGCTATTTCAGCACTGACTAGTGGACAGCTCCCTTTGCAGACAGCTCTTTCTTCTCTGCCTACAGGTATTTTCAGATGCTTTACGTGAGCCTACCTTCCATCCCAATCTTGCCATCCCCGTCTTTATCTCCTGCAGCCATCAGAGCCCGGGTCTCGGACGCGGACAGCTCCCTGGCCCCCGGGGAGAAATTCTGAAGGAAAAGCCTGATTGGGAGACAAAGAGATGCGCGATAAATTATAGTTTATTTTATGATAGAATTCACGGCGGTGCGATGGTATTTGCAGTTCTTCTTTTTCCACATTTACATCAAAGTCTCTTTGAGCTGTCTTGAATCCCCCGCTCCCCCTCCCACTCCCCCACTCACTCACCACCCCTCCCTTCCCTCCTGCGTTATTGAATTCACCCCTTGCCCAAGCGCTGCTCCATTCATACAGTGATCTACGCCTGAGGACCCATGCAAGCAGGCAGGTTATATCTGTGTAGTGAACTACATGAACACCAACCCCCCCCCCCCCCCCCCCCCGCACCACCTCCCCCTATTCATCCTCAAGCCCTAAAACGACACTCCATCCTTACTTGAGCTCCTCCTCCTCAATGTATCCACTCTTGTCTTGGTCCAGGACTGTGAACACTTTCTGGCCATCTGCCTCAGATGAGCCGGTCAGTCCCACTTGTGCAAAGAACGACTTGTAGTTGAATGTGCCTGGAGCTACGTGGGCATGGATAGAGAGAGAGAGAAAGAGAGAGAGAGAATGAGAGAGACAGACAGACATGGGAGTGAGAGGTCGATCACAGAATGACAAGAGAGCAAGAACGGCGAGGGGCTGAATAGAGATGTCACATTTACTCATGCGCTCAGATGACTTTCATTCTACAACCGATGACATTTACCAATATACACCCTCTAGCGCATCACTGTCCTATACCATTATAGGTTGTTATATCATTATGCCATTGAAACACTCCCATCATACTGACTATAGCCCATGGATATAGTTCTAATGCAAACCTAAATGCTAAAAGCCCCTTATTTATCAAGCCTTTTCGACTGGAAATGCTGATCAAGGATGTGTTCCTTTCAGGTAAATATGAATGAGAAGTTCAAAGAGACTTGTTTCATGGCTGTAGACCCTGAGAAAATAAATGCATATAGGTTCTGGTTTGAAAATAGTAATGTTTAAGAGATGGACCTCAGGAAATTTGGACCCTAACCCAGCAAGGTTATTTGCCTGCTATCTCCATTTTTACATGACACGATAGCTTTCCATCTCTGCTTACAATAACTCACACTTACATACTACAGATTACCCCTTTCACCTCCACAGTGCATGCATAACGTGAAGTGGGACTGACAAAGTCTGAATGGTATTTTGCCCCAAACAGTGCTAAGAGGGGGGATTTTCTGGAAAAGAAAAATGAGTACACAAGCATTGACATTTGATTTTCAATGGGGTGGGTATACTGTGTGTGCCTCGTCAAGCAGACGTAATGGCTAGAGATAAATAATTAAGAGCTGGTGGGATGTGAAGACTGCATGGCTGGTGTGATTTTGTATTCTCTGTGTGAATGCTCAGCATAAACACTTCGGTATCTGGGTGGTAACTGCTCCCCAGCCCCGCAGCTGCCTGGTTACCTGCAGCCTCCCTGTCCCCACCGTACACCACTCACCGTACAGGTACGCTCCTGTGGGAGTGGGTTTATTACTGGCTCTCTCCCTTTCCCTGCGTATGTGAGCATGGGTGTATGTTCATTTAAAGCACTTGTGCGTGTGTGAGCGACTCTTCCTGTGTGCGTGCATGTGTGTGTGTGTGTGTGACTCACTTTGACAAGCCTGGACTGCAGCCTTGATGTCCTCGTCACTCAGCATCCCTGCAAATGCCATGGTCCTCTGTGCCTGCCTGAGGGATACACACACACACAGAAGAAGCACAAAGTGACAGTAAATGAAACTGGCACAGGTGTGTTCCGCTGACAGATAACACAGTCTCTGTCAGTTGGAAACAGTCAGGGTTTGTGGATGGAATAAGCATGATCACTCTTCCTCAGGTAATCCTCTTCAGGTAGATGAAAAATATCTTGATACCAAAGATCATACGGAATGATTTAAACGATGTGACTATTGACTGACTATTCAATCCTTGTTTCACAAAACGAAAGACAAATATTTCCAGGGAGAAAGTTGATGCAACTTGAAGGAAGCGTTTTCCAGCAAGACATCAAGAGGGTTGACTGTATTGTCCTTTTTTTTTTTTTTCATCTTACAAAATAACATTTATTTTTACCTCTTTTTACAGCAAAAGAATTGAGATGCATCAAGGCACAAATGCACACACAGAGAACTGACCCAACACCAACTACCATGAAAAAACATTGCCATGCACATGAATTTGCAGAAGCCTGGTACTCACCGTGTGTCGGGTGAGGTTTGCACTCTGTGAGCCTCTGATGTGCAGATCTCTGCCTCTTGCTTTGTGCCTATAAGCCAACACCACTCTCCTGCAGCTTCGTGATCCAGAGTGCAAGAAGCAACCTGACGTCTCTGTCCTCAAACCCAGGGAGATTTCCCCCACGCCGCGGACTGCCTCCTCCCCCTTCATCAGTTAATCAGAGCAGATAATTTTTTCACTGGTATTGTATTGCAAACTTGCAGAATAAAAATCACACTCCAAACATAATGACATTTCAACCTAGTAATAAAAAATATTGAATGCAAAAATAATCAGTCACCAATGCCAAGTTTCTATATAATAATTAATGTACTACTACTACTACTACTACTACTAATAATAATAATAATGATAATAATAATAATAATGATAATATCAGATGTAGAAATGTATTTCAGTCCCTGAGGAAATACAAAATCTTTCCATACACCAAATACATGAATGTGACAATTATCAACAAAAATCAATGCGTGTTCTTAATTTTGAGCATGAATGATCTCTGGTAATATAAAAGAGCCTGTGTGAACATATAATTATGCAATTGTGACAGTATAAGTAATGGGGAAAGTATGCGAGATTGTTCTGTTATCAAACAAAAAGCACTAAGATAACTTAATCTTTCAATATTCTTAAAAAAGTGGTAATTTTATATTCTACACCTTATACTCACACCTCACATCTCATAAAAAGTCAATGATTATACCATTGCATGAAATTCCTTAAAGCAATATTTTATTTATGAAAAACAATTTATTCATTCTTTTACACCTCCACAGGAATTCAGAAGCAGTCAACCTGCGACATTAGATATGTATCTCCTGTCACCATCCAGGCTTTCAATCCCAGCTGTCAATACTGATACTTACAAAAAGGTGAAAGTAATTCTTGCAAATTATGCCAAAGAATGAAATAATATAGCATTGAGTCTTCTTTGCTGAGTTGGTCCTACAGATGTATGTGCACTAAAAGGTGAAAATGGCTCAGCAAAGTGAAATATTGCTTTAAGAACAATAATATATCACCCACAGTTCAAGCAGCATATTGACTGACAACCTACAACGACACACCTTTACCTCTTCCAGTTCCACCCCTACATATGGAGCTGCTGTCGTCAAAATAATGAATTTTATGTTACTGTAATTATTGAATGGGAAAGCTCAATTTCCCTTGTGAATCTGATCTCCAGCAATCAATGCTGTTTCTATTGGTAAGACAATAAAAAAGAAAACCAGTCCATCAAACAAACAAAAAATCCCAATGCCCAAGGCAACATCTGCATTGACCAGCTAAATTGTGTCTGAAAATAGCCAATTGTAGCAACAAGGCTGTAGCCTGTCCACCCGTCATGAAATCAGACAGCTTGGTGGTTTATGGGCGTAAATCCAGGAATAAACATTTAATGTGGGTAGGTCGTCTTTCCTAATCAACACTGCGTGCATGCCTCACATGGTTGGCAAGTGTCTGTGGATGTAAAAGGTTTTGGGGTTTTTTTTTTTAGCTTTGATACAAAGCAATGGATTTACATTACCGGTAATAAAGTTCGATGGTGATTGGCTGTGTCTGTGTAATGTGAAGGTATTGTGGGTTGTGATTGGCTTTAGTACATGTCAGTCTTGCGAATATTTACGCCCCTATTCCATGATGTGACGTTGTACAGGAACATGGCGCTTTGGAGGAGAAATGTTTCCTGACAGTTAGGGCTATTTATCCTTTATTTCCTTTAAATATGTTCATTTAAATAGCGTTAAGGTACCTACATTAAATATGATAGGTCGTGAAAGGTAATCGTTCCTCTTCGTCTGTATGGACAATGGAACAACAAATTCCATAGCGGTGTTGCTGTCGTTAGCTGGACCTGTTAGCATTCACATGCTAGCTGAAGCTAGCTGGCTAATAGGATATTGCTAAACAGGCAGAAAATATGCTTGCTCTGCGGGCTTGTTTACGCAGCCTACACTCAAATTAAACTAACTATCAATGAATATAAGATTTTATTTAGCCTCTTATCAGCTATTTGTTGTTTAGGACGACGATTCTAATTAGCTAACGTTATTTTGTTAGCTAAGCTAGAAGGATGGAGAACCGTCATGGATTTGTTTTGTTGCTGGCCAGTGGAATTTTTCTGTCGGCATTTTTGCCGTCTGAAGGTGCCCCTCTTCAGTATCCTCACAGACCAGGTGAGACAGCTGTCTGCCAGTTACTATCTAGCTAATCGATTGTTTGTTCATTCACCATAACTCAAGTCTATCCAGCTTCTTAGCAGATGTTACTAGTTAGCTAGCGTTTGCTGGCTGAGTTAGCTACTGCTAATCAGCTGCTAAAAAGCTAACAACACAACAGCCTGGCTGTAGCTCTCCAGCTAACCAGCAAAGTTAATAGCTAATTCTACCTGACAACTACCTACCAACTGTCAGCCTAGCACCACTACTTCCTGTCTGTCATTGACTGGTAATTTTGATGACAGTGCTAATAATAGAAAGTCACAGCCTTTCATTGTCACGACATGGCTTACATTATTATAGCAGAGTGTTAAACATATACTTGGGACTTTTCCTCTACCAGTTTTCTGAATTAATTATTAATTCGAGATTTAACACTATTACAGGTCAATCTCCAGGTAATAATAATCTGTGTCATTTAACATAGCACAGTCTAATTGTAGGTAGATAAATTGCAACCTCTGCTTGGGGTTGGTCCAGTCAATGGCATCTAGCTAAGTTTATAGGACAATAGAATGGATGTTGGCCCACCAGCATGGAAACATTGCTTCTTGTTTTGAAGTGCACCTTGAGTGCCTTCTTTGACGTTGATCACAGCATCTTCACACTTTTCTTACATCACAGCCCTAGTCATAAGTGCCATCAGGGCCTACTTTATGAAAGAGATCAGTTTACCTGCCATTTTGATGCCAATGGGAAAAATACCTAATCTTGGTGAATAGTAAGTAGCCTATGTGTTAATTAGTACCCAGACTTTGTCATCAAAATCAAACTGGCTTCATATGATTTAGAATCTGAGTGGTAAAGGCCGTATTTTTCTTCTTCTTCTTCATATCGTTATTATTATTATTAAAACTATCCTTATTGCATGAAGTTGAGACTTGTTCATGTTTACAACAATTACAACAATTCAGTGGCAGTTCTACTGAGGACACTACAGGGAGAGTGGTATGGATGAGGTAAACCACTGAGAGGTAAATGAATTGGCTCTCTGTTTTCTCAGTGGATTGCACTTTCTCACAGCAGGAGGCTCAGTGATAATGGCCTATGTTGGTATTGCCTGACACTTATGAGAAATGAATGGAGGCAGAAGTGAATAACACGTCATAGTGGAGGTCGGTAATGTGTAACCGTAACACATTCCAGTCTTATCCGCACCAGTCAATGATTAACGCAACAGTGATGTTTGTTTAATCATAATACAGCTTACAGTAAAGTGATGTAGCAATATGAACATGCTTTTTATGCTTTTATTACATGACAACCTAGTCTTTGTCCCACTTGCGCAATCTTTCCATTGGACTCATTTACTACTCCCTTCAGCAATTGAAATGGAGTAAAGATGTGCTACAGCATTTCTTGATTGTGTAAGGTTTAGGGTAAGGTTGTGGGTAAGATCACACATCTAAGAAAGGGAGAATTGAGATGCATGGGTAGTCTGCAAGTGACGTGCAGGCTCTCCTTACACACTCGAATATAGGAGAAGGTAGATTGCAACCTTTTAACAACCAGGTCATAGTGGCAAGTCCTGTGTTGTGGCTCACTCAGCAGCTTCACAGTTGTTCTGTCAGTCAGGGCCTCTTTTGTTCTGTTGTGGTGTTGGACATTGGCCTTGGCCTTCCACCTCACTGCTCAGTGATTCAGTGACCATCACCCCAGGCTATAGGGGATGCTGCCTTTAAAAATGCTGCTGTTATGCTGCTGTTTGGGGCCAAGGCCTAAGAGCATGGTGTTTTGAAATGGCCACAGACCCTATGCTGAACTCCTAGGATGTCACTTTGGGCTGTTTTCCAAATGATTGCTTCATTTCACATCTTTTAAACCAAATGGGAGCATTTTTTTGGTAGTCATGTTTTTAATTGTATTTCATCATAAGGAAACTCATCTCAACAGAACCCCAGCATGCCAACCAGACACTACCATCCTCCATCCTGTATCTAACAAAAATGTCCCTCCACTGTTGTGCACACTGGCGGGTGAAACTTGCAAAAATGGGTCAGCTCCTCCTCTGTGTGAACGCCTACTGAAATATGCAGAGGAACCGAAATAAGAGCTGGCAGCTCCCTGCCGTATTGGTCCCAAAAACCAGTTGAGTCATTTGGTGGGGCCTGCCAAATCATAATATGAACCCATGACTCAGATAAGGCCTAACCGTGGGGAACTGATCCCATGCAGAGCTGCCGTGACCCGGCTCCTGTTTTTTCCCTCTCACTTCTGCTGCAGCCTCTCAGGGAGTCTGTACTGCCTGGAACCCCGTCGCTCAGGTGAAACAGGCAGGGGATGTGTTGCATCGTAAAGCTGCCTGTAATTACAGACAAACGTTTTGTGCAAGAGTGTTATTGAGATAAGATTTGACTTTATCTAGGCCTGTTGGAATACTCCCTAAACAGTCTAATTGCTCCTATGAACCACAAAAACCTTTAACATTGTTTTGTGACCCTTGAGCCCATGGTTAGGCTGTAACTCCAGATGGAGGAAATATTTCATGAAATATAGCCACCCGTGACATATTTAGGATTTGAGTGTGGAACGGACCTATTACGTTGTAGTTTATGATTAGCTAGGCCGAAGCTTCCTGAGAGCCTGGCCACTCTAGCTACACGGTGTGAAGCATAAAAAGGCGTCACATCCAGCCTCATTTGATGTTGTCCTCGTCTTATACAGATTAATGGCTATGGTTTTGTGTATGAGGTGACTTTCTTGATGAAAAGAAATTGCCTTTGCCGTCCTCCTCTTTATTCATATCTAGTCCAGTCAGTGGTTTTGATTGACGCTTGGTAAGCAAAGGCAGTCTGTTAAGTCAGCAAGCGTCAGTTCTACTCCAGTTCTTCACATTCACCTCTGTGCCAGGCAGGAATTGTGTAGCACCTCCAGCAGCCCACATAAGACCTAGCTCAGCCCATCACCTCCCTCCTCCTATGTAGGTGATAAATTGCAAGGTGGGGAAACACTTTTGTTCAACTGTAGTAAGTACACATCTCCATTTAGAGCTGCATCCACTGGGCCAGTGTACCAACCATGGACCCCTTTGAATCTTTAATTCCTCCCCTCATCAATATTTCACTGCAGACGCTCTTTCTCTATGGCCATCTTTAGTACAAAGTGAAGTGTGTGTCTCCGTGTTATTTAAAGGGGTAGGAATCATATGGAAAATCACAGCCATCCACAAAGGGTGGACAAAATATCACTATTTTCAGATATTTTGACCATTTTCAATTTGTGTCATATGTTTCATTTTGCTTTTCTAAGGCTGAGTTGCAATTTACTCAAAAGTATAGCCCAAATGGTAACACATTAACCCATTTGGAGTCATTAAAAAAAGAAAGATTAGATTAGAATTTGAGGTGAACAAAGACTGGCAGGATTAGTCAAAGTAGATCTATTATAATTAATTCTAGTTTCAATAGGTAAAAATGCACTGCACTGTTTATAGTCACAATTGAAATGAATAGTATGACTCAAATAGGCCCTTGAATGACTAGACCATAAATCATCACTCATTGTAGCAAAACATTGTACATCTTTGAGCTGGCCTGCTATTTTCTCTTGGCGTTCAGTTGTGGAATAGCGGTTTCAGAAGAATATCATTTTCAACTGTTTTGATAGGAAGTATCTTTTGTTGGGTTGACTGTTACAGCAGCCATTGCTTCTTGTCAGTGTTTGTGTTTCTTTTCATATGAAGTGCTTTTCTCAAATGACTGGCAGCGTCTGATGCTGCCTTCAGATGCTGCTTGTAGACTCTTATTGGTCAGAAACATTTACAAAATGGACCCTGTAACAAAGTAGTTTTTTTGTTGGCTGCTGATTAGTTTTAGAAATCAAGCTGCACAGAGCTTCTTTCAGCTTCAGCAGCAGAATGAGGAAAAAATGTATGAAAATATGACAACAAACAAATGACAACAATGAGTGAAAATAAAAAAAAATACAACAATTCTTATTTTTTACATAGAATGCCAAACATTAACATATAGCCTAATAATAAAATGCAACAATACCATCAGTTGTTGACACGACTTCCATGCTCTCTGCCCCCTTTCAGCTACTTGGATATCACAGAATAATTTTCCAGTCCTACTTACGGGTTTGTTGGGTCGTTCATGTGCACTCAACTTGTAATTATGACTTTTTTGACAGCACTTGAAGGCCACATAGGTCTGTCCTTTGGCTGGCTGTAATCAATAGAGATATTGAACCATGTAAATTTAAGCTTTCAGTTTGTTCTTTTCAGTGCTTCTTTTCAAGATGACGGTTTATTGTATTATTCTCTATTGAACCAATCCTATCTTTTCAAATTTTACAAATAACAGTGCTTTGAGCAGTGTCTGATGTAGAAAAACCTCTGTCGTCAACAGACACAAGTCTTGTTCTGCTGTAGCTCTTTTTTTATGTCCCAGACAGGTGGGACTGGAAGGTAGCAGCAAGCACTCTTGACTAGATGCAGCTTGGAAGTGTGAGGTTTTACTAGGCAGCAGTTTGATTAGGCTGCGTTAGCTGATATATGCTGGGAGCCCTACCTTACTGTGCATTACCTACTGAGCTCTGACAGGAGAGCGTCTGAACTTAAAAAACACTAGTCAGGTTTAATTAATTGTCTACTATAGTGATGCAGAATAAAAAGGAAGGTTCGGTTTCAACTGACTTTCTCTCTGTTTGACCTTCTAAATAACAGTAGTAATAGTCTGTCAGAAATGTGATTTTTCACATGTTTTTTGGACACGCATCTCCCATTCATTTCTACCAGGAGATTTGTTTTCTTGCCTCTTTGTGTAGCAAAACATAAAATCTGAGACCACAGACCTAGCCTAGCCCTAGCTAGTGTCCAACGTCTTTGTCATTGTGGGACTGCACCCTGATATATATCTCACCAGGCCAACCTTGTTAATAAAAGCACAGACTTGCTAGACAATGTGGTTTTGGTAAACAAAATGGAAGAAATGTGCAGTAAGTAGCAGTAAGTAGTAACTTCCTGATTTGTAAAATTGGCAGGGATACAGACACATATGACAACAAGTAAAATAAACCTATGGGTATTTGCCTTAAACAGACCCCAGTTTGGCAGCCTAGGCCTATGTTTGCATTTCCCATTTTTGCCTGTGGTATAGCCCACACATGGACCACAGATGACTGACGTTTTAGTTGAGACACATGATGTTGTTGATGTTGATGTTGTTGTTTTAGTTGACACAAATGGTAGAACTGCACCAACATTGAATGTTAATAACTCCATTAGAATTGTTATGACACAGGCTATGCAACATGGAAGTATTTAAATTTGATGTGTAAAGGGGCTGTTTACTAGACTAAGCAGTCCTACTCATTTCGTCAGTGATGGCTTGCTCCTGGCCCCGGCAGAAATTAAATGAACTTCACTCATGGATGACACTTTGGATCATATCTAATGCTCCCCAGGGAGCTGAAGTGATTACTGCTCTCTGATGGACTGTGCTGTCAGTACACCGCTGGCTCCATCTGACCCGATCACACGCTGTCGCTGATACTACGATTACTGCTCAGTCTATCGTTTACCTCCTTCATGACTTCTTCAAGCTCTCCCCTAAGGTTTATTTAATTGAAAAAAGAGATTTTATTAATGAGCAGTGTGGAGGATGGCAGGACTGGGTGCTAAGGTAATTAATTAAGTTATACTCAAGACCTCTGGAACTAGGGCTAGGGTTTGGCATAAGTTGCCGCCCGCTGCCCTAAAGAGCGTTGCAGCTACTGGTCTATCCTGGTAGCCCATTTATTCCAAAGGGGTGGAACTATTTGTGTCGCAGTTGTCAAGACTCTTCTTCTTTCCCTTTATGCGCTGATGTAAAAGCACGAGACAACTGGAAGTAGGTTCCTAGTTGGAATGTATTCAGCACCTGCTTTCATCTGTCAGGAATTTGTAATCCAGCAGAAGGAGACTCGGTGGGTGTTGATTCCCCCTCTGGCAGACAGGATGTACCTGACACGCCATGACCAGTGGGAGAGGGAATAAATGAGGGAGGGAGGGAGGGTTGAGGGGGCACAAACTCATTTTCTCTCTCTCATACACACACACACTCTTCTCTCTCTTACACACAGTCACACACGCACCGTGCTATGCTGAGACGTGTAATGGGCTGGGAAATGATTAGATGCATCATTAATGAACAGTCTATGGTACAATAGCCAGACTATAGGAAGTAACCTATAAATATAAAGCAGAGTGTTTTCTGAAGAATTCTTTGTAGGGAGTAATTTTGGTGCCACTTTATTTTGAAGATTAAACAGTCACCAAAAATTACTTTTGTTAGAGGGTCCATTTTGTTATTATTTCCGACCAAAAGCTCCTGAAGTCATATTTCCAGCTTCCAAACTTGGAAGTCAGAGCTTACAAGGAGCACATAAAGGCAGCTGAAGTGAGACAGCTCTGTAGGTATCTATCTTTGTCCATTAACATCATTTGGTCCTAATATTTTGAAATCACCTTTTGGTTAAAAACAATAGAATTCACATGATTTGTGATTCAAACTCTTCATAGCTGACTAAAGGCAAAACAAAGTCTGGCATGAAGAGGAGTTCGAACAGAGCTGCCTAATATAGCCCACTTCATTACCTATTGTAACACATGATCTACATTTATCCTGTTAATACAGCTCCAGAATTTCAATGGGCAACATATTTCAATAGTCAACATTTTATTTGCTGTGTGTGAAGCAGTCTCTGGACCAAAGTATTGGTGGCCCCAAATTATCTGCTGGGGGGAATGTAAAGGAAACACTGGAGGCCTGTTTTTTGTGAACGTTGGCTTACGTCAGCATGGTGACAGAGCAGCAGCTGAGCAGGGAGTGGGTGGGTTGGAAGGCTGCTGTAAGTGCTGACATCTGAACCGCTGGCCCAGCAGCATCCTCACCAGCCCAAACCCACACCCACTATCACCACTACTGCACCATCAGCTATCCAACAGCCTGTCTCACCCTCGACAAATGTCTGTCTGAAGGGGTTGAGTGGGCGGGGTTCTGGTCTAGAGCTTCACAATTGTGACAAAATTTATTATTTTGATCATTAAATCATTTGATTATTAAAACTATCACACTGCATTTTTGTCATTTTATGTCAGCATCTTGACTGTTTTCCAACTACAGCAGAATTGCTAGTGAAATGTGTCAATAGGCTGAAGGAACTGGATTGTAAGGGCACTGTGCATAGCATTTTTGTTGTCAAGCTTAAATGTGCCTTTAATGTTGGTGGATTAAAAGAAGAGCCGATCCATAATCGGTGTACTGTATCGCTATCAAACAAACCTGTGTTTATGCTTGTAACTTAACACGCCTGCTTGGCGCCTTCCTTTGTTCACTTCTAAATTATTTTCTCGGCACACCTAGAAATGTGAATGATTCAGCATTATTTCTGTGGACGGGTAGGGCTGATGTTGTCTGTGTTTGTTATTTCAGGTGGGAGCATGGGGGACGTGTTTTCTGTCTCTCTCTACCTGTCCCTGGTGGTGTCACTGACGGCACTTGTGGCCTTGGTGGTGCTGCTGGTGAACTGTGTGACCTGCTGCAAGGAAAGGGAGATCAACTTCAAGGTGAGACAGGACTGGCAGGCAGGCAGAAAACTCTGCCTGTACCCACCCAGGCTAGATCTAATAAATACAGAGATGGCTGGAGGTAATGTAGTAGTGACTGGGCTGTAACGGACACTTAACATCTATGAATCATGTAAGCTCAAAAAGGAATGACACTCTTTTGGTGATTCATGAATATCATTTAGTGCATGACTCTTAAACTCCCATGAACTCATTAGTGTTGGTGAATTTAGGTTACTCCTTTTTGTTAAAGCCAATGAGTCTTGTTAAGTCCTGAGCTTGAAATGTAGTTGTGCTGAGTCCAAGAAAGCCTGTTTTCATCTGAATAACATTAAACGTTTGTTAAAATGTCCGTTGACTCAGGAGTTTGAGGACCACTTTGACGATGAGATCGACTTCACCCCGCCGGCAGAAGACACGCCATCCATGCAGTCCCCCGCCGAGGTTTACACCCTTGCCGTGTCTCCTGTGGCCCTGCCTGGACCCCCACACCTCCAACCCCCTCCACGCATCACAGGTCTGATGCGCGCACACACTCGCAGACACACATGCGCATGCATACACACACTGACTGTAGCTCACACACCTAAACACACACAAGCAACTGCGCCCAGAGGCCTACAGCATTACAGCTGATATATACAGGGGAAAGAATATACCCATTACCTGCACACATTACATATTACAGGCATGTTGCCAAAAGCAAAAAAGTAGGAAAAAACAAAATCTAAAAGCAAAAAAAAGTGTTTTCACACATTGACTGTGTCCTCTCTTATTTTGTGTAACGAGTTGACCCTACTGCCTCCATTAGTATATTATATGAAGGCAATCTGTTAGATTGTGCATCACCCGTCTGTTCTATCTAAACGGTGTCACTCACGGCTCATACTTTGATTACAGAACCCCAATCATCATCAGCCAAATCCAGTTCAACATCAGAATCCCCATCAGACTCCACTGAGTCAGGGTTTAGTAGCAGAATAAGTGCGTCTTTCCCATCTATTTGCTTGTTTGATTTTGCCATGGTGTAGTCTAGTTAAGTCATCATCAAATTCTGCTTCAAACTATCTGAGGCTTTATCTCAGGTGATTTACAGAGCTTTACCTTTCCATAGGTACAATGCCCACAATTATTCCTAAAGTCTTCATTATCTTCATCAGACTCAATGCATGTGAGTAATCAGATGTGTGAAAATAGTTTCAATAGAGTCTGATGGTGATCTCTTGATCAATGGAAAAAATGCGCTGGCCATTCAAGTTGGGTATCGCACTGGAGAAGAAGAGGGAGAGACATTCACACTTGGGTACCAACGCCCTGTTGCCCATTGTTCTGGCACAAATGGGGGTATTTTGTGGCAAGAAAACTGCAAAAACTGTCCTTACTTTCAAGTTGATTTTTTTTTCTTCTAAAAATGCAGACCTTTTAAAAGACAAAATATTTAGATCATGGAAGGGGAGACCATTGCATTTACAATGTTGGAGAAATTTCAATTTAAAATCTAACACTCACTGGCATGCGTCTTTCGATTTTCTAGTGTTAATTAGGGCTGTCATTCACTGAGGAAAACAACCTTTCTGATGGGCATTTTACCAGTCGTTATACTGCACTCCCTGGTATGACCTGAGTCTGTTCCAGCCAGTCAAAACGCATGTACAGCAAGATTGCACTGAACATTTCCTTTAATGCTTACCCAAAGAGGCTATAAGAAATGGCTGTTTATAGTACAAAGACATGTTCTGTTGTCTTAGTAGTAGGCCTATGTAAGTGATTATATCATGTACGATTGTGAGGATTTACTGGAATGCCTAGACAGCTTATTCATGACTGCTTGTGTAAATTTAATTTGGAAAACAATTATACCATAAGTGGAGAAAGTAAATAGGTAGTTCTGAAAGCATAATTGAAAATGCAGCAATCTAAGCAGGAGTGATTACATTAGAGAAAGTACTCTTTTGGACTCTAATACCTTTAGAATTTCCTTGTGTATACATACGGCAAGTGTTGCTTAACACTGTTGCTTATTAAATAGGCTTTGTTGATCTGCTTGTAGGCAAGTACTACACAACTTCTGTTGATGGTCTCAGTTTACATACAGTAGATAATCCACTCAAATGGTTTATTTTTTTATCTTTAGGTAAAATATTTCCAAGTAGATTAGTACAGGCCTGCGATGGGAAGGCTGTTGTGTCGAGGTCCTAAGCAAAGGTAGATGTATGTCTGCCTGTCAGGAAGTGGTGAACCACTTGCCTCTTAATAAGTCTCTGCAATCAGAATAGTGTCCTGTATTAGTGTCCAATATTAGAGTATGGTCACTCACTGCATGCAGCTAGATAACAAAAGCAGACTTAATATTCCATGTCTAGCCTAATCTCTCCAGACATGAAACGTCCAAAAATGTATCGTGACTAGCCTTATCGAGTAAGTCTGCTCTGTCTCAGGGATGCTGTGAGTAAGAGTTCAGCAGGCACATGTCAAGCAGAGACACACGAAAGCTTTGTGTGTTTTCAGATACTACCAGTGGAGACTTGGTGTTTGTAATTTTTCTCCCAAGCACCTCCAATGTTTTTATTCTGGTCAATTTGGTCATGTATATCATTTATTTTTCCTCCAGCTACCTGGGGGATTTTCTCATGTCCTGTGTGATTTTATTTCACTCTTGAGTGCCATCTCTGTACTTAAAGCCATACTACAGTGATAATTAGCCGTTTTGTTTTTTTGTTGGGTTTTTTTTGAAGACACAACAATATAATATACATACAAACTGTCATTTCACATAGCTCTGGACAGAATGTGACAAGTCCATCCTCTGGGCACCTCTGGTAATATTGAAGTCATTCGCATCGACCTTTAAAATTACCACAGTTCAGAGCAAATATCACTTTTCTGATGACCCCAGGTGAAATATGTCATCCGTAGGGGTTTTAAATAACCCTGTGTTGTTTTCTGGTTGGCTTCACAGAGGGATCCACAGGCTTCCAGGTGGCACGCCACAGTCTAAGCTACATCCAAGAGATTGGCAACGGCTGGTTTGGCAAGGTAAGAGTAATGTGCAGGTTTTGCAGTAATATTTCCCAGTACAGAAATCCTGTGTGTGCACATGTGTATATGTGAGTGTGTGTGTAAATAAAATCCTTTGGAATGGAACATGACATCTGATCTTTAATATGACTTCTTAATGGCGACAGTGTCACACCGTAACTCTCTCAAAGGGGATCAAGAGACACTTTCTGTCTACCTGAGTTCCCTAATTATACGTGATCTCAATGCTAAATTTGGCCGAGCATTAGACAAAAACAGCCAGCTGTTCACGTTTAAGTTCATTCTTTATTTAACATGCTAAACCTGAACAAGTTAGTCCCAGTCGCCTAGATTTTACCGCTGCTCTGACTATTTATTCTTTTATATGAAAGCGCTATTGAAAGAAATGTGTGTTACAGAGAAACAGAGGTAGACATAGACACAAGGGAAAGGGGAGGGGGAGAGCTGACAAGATAACATGGAAAGCGTGAGTGTTGTGTGACTAACCCTCTTCCTTGCTGGCAGTGGTGGCTCTGGCATTGTTGGTGCCCTAGGCAAGATCATGGATCATGCACTGCCCTCCTCCCACCACCACACACACACGCAAATAAATTATTACTACCACATCAGTACATCATAACTACATGTACATAACAGCGAAAATCTAATTAGATGAGTGCCAAAAAACAAAACACCTGTCACCCTTAAACCTCAGCCATAACCTACCCTAATCAGTGTGGGTCAGACTTTTCTACCTACATGACTTACTAATACAACCCATTGAATGTTCCCTGCAATTACAGAGGAGACTGCAAGAGCACTAATGGTATCCTTGGACACTTTAATTTTTTGTCCTTAATGCAAATATTAAAACCAACGAATTGGCAAACTGGATAAGAAACATTACAAGAATTGAATTAAAGAATTAATTGGATGATTTCTTGAATTTCCTGAATTCATACTTTTGGCATTCTTGTATCCTTGTATCATCCCATATGACCAGCTGGTTATTCCAGTTTGGCTCTCTGTTTTAGTTCAGAACCAACCAACCACATCCAGATTCTTTGACCCTCTTTTCCCAGATCATTTTCCCGCCACTAAATACTCTTCCTCGGGGAGCAATACACATGCTTGCTGCTTACTTAATCCTCCAGCTGTCCACCGGAGTACCCATTCTTTCCACATTTTTGAAGGGATCTACACAGAATTAGAGGCACAAGTGCCGTATGGGCTTCTGTTTAGTTTCTTTTTTTTCTCTAAAGTGTGCTCATGTATTACCAGGTCCTGCTGAGTGAGATCTACACAGACCCAGGTGCAGCCAGAGTGGTGGTGAAAGAGCTGAAAGCTAATGCTAGTGCCAAGGAACAGAATGACTTCCTACAGCAGGGGGACCCATACAGGTGAATAGAGTTTTTGCACTTGCTCACCCTCTAGCATTTTCAGAGGTTTTTCAACAGCTGATCTATAGCGTAGACATTTAATTATTGATTGATTGATAATGACATTTTTTTAATATTTACTTGCTTTTATTTAATAGCAGTGTGTGGAATGAGATTATGTATACAGTGAATGTGAAAAATAGCCACATCAATGTCACATCATTGACATTGTGGCTTCCTCTAAGGTTAGCAGCACCCTCTACCTTTCTTCTAAGACACTGCATTAGACTTAATATCTTATAGATTTTTATTTGAGAGTATCGTGCTTACCTCTGCCCTAATAAGCGACAGTAACAGTCCAGTGCATGTTGTCTGATTAAATGTTGTTTTGTGTTTACAGAGTGCTGCAGCACCCAAACATTCTGCAGTGTCTGGGACAGTGTGTCGAGGCCATCCCCTTCCTGCTGGTCTTTGAGTACTGTGAAATGGTGAGTGACCACAAAAAAAAGGCCTGAAATTATTTATTCACTAGTTGCTAGTTAAGTGGTTTTCCGGTTGGAGGAGTTCATTCATTGAGAAAACAACAGACAATTGGCTCCTATCTGTTCCGTAAGCTGACAAGTTCATAGGGCAAGACCCTTTAAATAGTGTCCAGCAACCAGGCATAACTCACCCGCCCTATGGTCCATTTGGACATAAAGCTCACTGTCCCATTCCCAAATTAGCCCTTCCATCCATCTTAACATATTGATGTGACGCCATTACGGCAGCTGATTTATTCACTGTTTTTCTTGATCTATTCTGGGTGGCCTGCTTGCTGGGGAGCCCCTTCCCTTCCTCTTCCTTCTCCTCCTCTCCCCTTCTCTTCCCCTCCCCAAGTCACATAGCAGGTCTAAGCCTGGGACTTCTCACATTCCCACCTCGCCCAGTAAAGCAACAGGCTCCATTTACGCCCCCGCCCCCCCCTCCCCCCGGTGTCAGCCCCACCAGTTGCTGTGTTTGTGCATTTTTATGATGGCACCTTGTGTATGTTAGGGACTGTTGAGTTCAATCTAAAGTACGCTTAGAAACCCAACATAAGCAGTTCCATAAGCCACCCATAGGGTGCCTGCCAAGCAAGCAGCCAAAAATGGTATCTTATCTACTGTATACTATATTACGTTGATGTAGGCGTTTTGGCAAGTAATGACAGTTAAGTGCATCTGTAAGAAGAGAGTAATGAGGATTCAGAATAATGAATGACCCTAGATCAACTGTCAAGACATTGATCCATATTGTGCCCATGCAGAATTATTTTTCTACTGGTGTAGAATAGGAATAAGACTCAAATACTCATACTACTCATACTACATACTCAAAAACATGACAAACTTAAAGAAAGGACAATACATTACCTGAACATATTTCAAGATGCCATGAATTCCTCGATTTCTAATGGAGATTCATGTTCCCCTGTCTTCATTTCTTTATTGTTCATCTCATGACTGTACCTCATGAGATCACCCTTTCCCTATTCTGACAGCTATAAATTAACTGCAGAGTGTATCTGGCTGAGGTGTGTCTGTGTGTACAGGAGGGAGGGAAGGTTAGAAAGAGACTGTGCACAGGTCCTCTTGATGAGTTACAGCTCGATGCCAGTTACAGAATGCCCCTTTTTATGGCACCAATGGCTGAGTGGACCACACAACACTTGAGCCATTAACTGTGAATTCACACTCTTTTAGAAGGAAACATCACTGAAGGTTATCTGATGATTTTAAAGCAGCATATAAGGAAGTTGCCCATGTACAAATGTGCAGAGTCCACTTACGCCTGAAGAAAAACTGTCCCCGCTAACTGCACCACATGGAGATTCTCTCGGCACAAGTTAAACTATCAGAACAAGGTGAGACGGCGTATTCATTCCCTTCCCAGACCGCCCTCCTGCTGTGGCTGTGGAACCCCCATTGGTGTACATGTTGGCGGCCACACATGGCCCTGTGCCAAGGGCAGCGGGCAACCGCTCACCCTGCTTGGCTGCTAAGCCCCATTTCATTAGGGAGAGGAATGAAGCACCTGTCTGGTGTTCAGGTAACGCAAACCCAGCAGGTTTCAGGTGCTGGGCCAGGAATTTGGGGCTGTGAAGAACTGTGGAGCATGCATTCCCACTTATCCATCCTGGTGGGGTGTAGCAGGATCCAGTTGAGCTCATCTTGCCAGCCATTGCATAACCCAGTTGGTCTGGGCTATTGTCAGCTGCCCAGGGCTGGCAGGTGTCGTGACATTGTGGTCTTTACTGGTCAGTGCTAGTAATGCCTCTAACAGGAGATGGAAATGAGTCAGGATGAATGACTTATCACTAGTGTTTGTGAGTCATGTGCGAGGATAGTGTGAGGAGGAGCAGGTCCTATATGTTGAAGGTGGTAATGTGTGAGGGTAGTGCGACTGAGTGGTGTCTGTTAGCTAGGCTATCTCTCGCTCGGTGAGGAGTATTGAGGACTTCATCCAAGAGGGACCTTGTCTTACACAGCTCTTGTTTCCTATGGATACTTACAAATGGAACTTCAAAACACTTTATTAATGCAGAAACAAGCGTTAGGCCCGCTCGCTGGTTGTATGCAAAGTAAAAGACGATTACTCAGCAGGCTGTCACAGCAGAAACAGGCATGGCCTCTTACTGCTTGAGGCCATGTTAGTCATCCTATAGATGTCCAAAACCTCCAAACATGAAATGTGACACCGCCGTTGCCTAGTGGACAAGGTGCATCCCAAAGCCACGACGTTCACTTGGACAGCCTGGTGATTGATGGTGGTTTTTCTGTCCTGTATCACCCATGCCGAGTAACCCTGACTCCTAGCATTTTAGACACTAAAATACAGCCAGCAACTGGTGCCGGGGCCACAGAATGCCAGAGACCATGGTGTCAGTGACAGCTTCTAATGCATGGATCTTCTGTCTGGTGCCTGGCCTGGACTTTTGTCAGGCCTTTCTCTGGTTCAGGGTCTGGGACCTGAGTCCAGCTGACTGTTGGCTTTTGAAAGTCGTTGATCTCCTACATTTATTGTGGTTGTTAAAGCCACAATCCAGGCAGTGTGATGGCAATACTGTTCATGTTATTGTCATGGTATTTATTAAATTATGCATTACTGACCACGCTCTGCCCATAAGCATGTCGACCATTATAATTCACCTTGTGGGTGAAGTTGCCCTTTTCTGGTTAGTGTCCTTTTTGACTAGCTATAGGCTAATTAGCACATTTAGACCTGTCTCTGCTGATGGTAGCTCACTCAATAAATTGGATATGATTTAACAAGGACAGTTGGTCAGTTACATTCTTTGCACCAGAAATATGCATGTAGAGAGTGCTGTGTGTGGCTGTCAGGAAGGACATTGAGAAGGACAACTGTTAGGAAGGCAGAGCACATGCTGAACTCTCACAAAACATCTTGTTTTAGCCTTCCATATTTTTCAATATCGGATTTCCATATGAAAAATGTTTCTCTTTGGCTTTGACTTGAAAAAGCTAGCTTAGTTAGTTAATTAGTTTTTATAACCTATGTAGTTTGTATCAAATGTACCATGTACTTTGTACTATGTACCAAAAAGACTCATTTAGCAGACTTTTGGCTCTACACTAAAATTCCTTTTCCATTTTTGGGCTGGGCAGACATGGATCCATGCAGTGGGCCTCGTCAGATATAATTGTTTATTCACGAGTCAGACACAAGGCTTAATTGTTTTCGGCTTTCACTCTTTATGTTGTTTGGTTAACAGCATTGGACCTTCCCCCTAGTACCCAGACCAAGTCAGCTGCTGTGGAGCCTTCAAAAATAAAGACAGGCAGAGTGTATCACTTACCATACTAGGGTTGTAAGTATCGATACTTTTATAAGTATCGATACTAAAAATTTGAAACAGATACAATACTAATTTGCAACAGTATTGATACCAGCAGTGCTTTCTCTTAATGAAAAATCAAACATTATTTCTCTGCCTCCACCAGCCACACACACACATACACCCTACACCGCTGCCCACAGCCCCTCCTCTCACTAGTAGCAGTCAGCTGGTTGTTGCCTCGGTCAGCAAACAATGCTACAGAGTGGTGCCGACGAAGGGGGGCAACACGTCAAACTTGGCGAAGCACCTTAAGGACCGACACGCCAGTCTATATAAAGAATTTCGAGAGGTTAGCGAAAGCTCCCGTTTCAACATCACTGAAGCATTTAACATTTATCATAAACGTTAACGTACCCTGCACATCATCCATTTTAAACATTTATCATAAACGTTAACGTACCCTGCACATCATCCATTTTAATATAGCTAGCAAACCAAACGTTAGCTACAGAGCTAGCTAACGTTATCAAGTAGGTTTGCCAGATGACCAGTTTTCGACCGGACTGTCCGGTTTTCAGATGCATTCTCCGGGCCCGGTCAGAAGGCTTGACCGGACGTTGAAATGTCCGATTAAAATTATTCTGTCAATAATAGTCCACTAACTCTAGCCCTGCTGATTTTTCGCTATCATTGGTGGGTATCTGTTGCTTCAACAAGCTAAAAGTGTTCTGATAGGCTGATGACTAGAGCAGTGTAATCTGCTGTGTAAGTGCAAAGTTTTGAATGAGTTTTATCGGGCCTACGTTATGGAGAAGCGTGCGTCTGTCTGTCTGTCCGTCCATCTGTCTCGTTTGCACCGGGATTTCCCCCTGCGTTGTCGGATATTAAGGGACTAGTTTGGGTCTCTGTGTCTGTGTTTTTTACTTAGTTGCTTACAGTCTCTGCTGCAGAGGCCAGGAGTCAATATGATGTCCGTGCACATACTTATGCAGTATAAGCTCACTCCCCTCAATAAAAAAAAAAGCAAATCATGACGGCGATCGACACGTCAATCAAAAATGTGTTGTTTGATCTCAGACAACTTTAAAATATTGTTTTCATGTTAAAATGATATTTTAACATGAAAACAATATATTTTTTAAAAAGATTGAAAATATATTTTTTTCCCCCCGTGGTATCGAAAATGGTATCGCATATCGATATTTTCCTGGGTATTGTATCGAAGTTAGAAATTCTAGTATCGTGACAACCCTATACCATACATTGAATATAGTTCTTCTGTGAAGACCTCTTCTCAGAGCTGTGTGTTTGTTAGGGGGTGGGGGTGAATGTGGTTAGAAGAAAGAGCTATGGAGCTTATGTAAGACGACTGATCTAAGCTGCTTGTATCGACATAGCTCAAGGAAAAGTGAAGCCTTTGTAAATAGACACACATGGAGCACTCTGTCACATGCACACACACACACACACACACACACACACACACACACACACACACACACACACACACACACACACACAAGCACACCCATTAACTTCAAGTCATGTGGCTTGACACTTTTACCGAAAGCGCCTCATATATTAAGTGACTCCGTGTAGAGTGTGTGTTCTCAGTAGCACATTCCTCTGGGGAGCTCTCTTGTGCCGGGTGATCCGGGAGACTCCTGGACTCAGCCACAGAGGTGAACATGATCTCAAAGGTGCCCATGGTTCAGCTGGACCTTCTCTCACACACTGGGCAAATTACACTTAAAATAAAAGTGAAGAGCCAGTCATGGGAATACCCCGAACAATGACATTGCATCCTTGTCCCTTTTTAAAATGATGGTCATGGTATTGGGGGTGGCTGTATTTAATCTTTTGGTGTCCACTATCTCTAACCCCATCTCAGCTATTGGTAAAATGCACATTCAAAATGCACTTTGACTCTGTTTGCACACATTATGGTGGAATGCTTACAACATAGAAACTCTCAGTGATTTGTGTGGGAAAGACTGAAATTATACTGTATATAAAGTCTCTCAGCCATCATTTAGTCTGTTGGTCTTGAATGGTGAATGATAACCAGAGGTGTCCACAAAAATTCCCAACCTGCCCTGGGGTGTGAATCCACACACAGCTGAGACCCTTGTTGTAATTCAAATTTACAATCCCTCAGGAGTCTGTCCAACAACAAAGACCCGTGTCAGTCTGTGAACTGAATAGAGGGAAACCACTTGTCCCAGATTCACGTCTTTTTATTGACTTTTCATTGCACCGTGATCAGACACACTGGTGAACTGATTCTAGCATAAGTTACTTAATGTCACTTTCTAGCCATATACCTGTGTGTGTTTATTGTGGTGGGGCGTAATTAAGACTTGAATTACCCTGCTCTTCTTCCCTCACGGGACACCCTGTTCTTTTCTCCCCACCCATCATGGGCTCAGAAACCTGAGCGGACAGAGAGGCACAGCTCTATTCCCCTGACCTGAGCTGGGCTCTTTTATTTATAAATCCCTGTGACACAGCATAGAGGTCTATTAAACAGCCTTACCCTTATTTGGTCCTCTCCCTCATCAGCAGTAAGAAGTGCTGAGGAGACAGGAATAGGAGAGTCTGCTGCCCCTGTGCGGCGGGATCTGTACAGTGCATTTAACATGAACCACTGCTGCTGACCACTAATGCTATGCCACAATTAAGATTGTGCCAGAATTATTATGTGTTTGTAATGTTTGGTATTAATAAACTAATGTAGCCGACTGTGTGTGTGTGTGTGTGTGTGTGTGTGTGTGTGTGTGTGTGTGTGTGTGTGTGTGTGTGTGTGTGTCTGTCTTCGTGTTTGTGTTTGCAGGGGGATCTGCGGGGCTATCTGTCTCAGCAGGATTGGATGTTCAGAAACGCTGAGTTGCTGCAGCTGCAGAGGATGGCCTGTGAAATCGCTGCCGGTGTCACTCACCTTCACAAACACAACTTCCTGCACAGGTAGCACTTCAGAATTGCAACACTCTCTTGCCATTTTGCAAGGGCTTAGCTAAGCTCACAGGTTTTACACTCACTAAGCTAAACACAGTGTTCCCCACCCCTTTATTTGTCAAATAATACAACTGTTGACAGCGTAATGCTCGCCCTGTCAGTGGTAGCTGGAAATGACAACAAACACAGGGCATCTCTCTGCTCATTTTGATATTGCCTTTACACACCCTCCTCCCACATCCATCGCAATTGTCAACATTTTGTGTGTTTGTGAACCAAAACAATTTGATCTAGCAAACAAGTAACTAGTTATCTTGATATATACATTTGGTCATAGTCAATTTTTTCCCTAGAGGGTAGTAAATGTGCTAATGTTAGTCAATCTTAATTTTGTGACCCTTCACCATTCACTTGTGCCTCTCATGTCTGGCACAAGATAATACCTCATTTGCTTCTTGGGCTTTTTAAGGAGTTTAATATTTTTTGTCATTTTTAAAATTGAGATTAGGCTGAATTTTGATGTATTTAAATTAGACTCATTTCATCATATTAAAATTACAGCTTACCTCAAGCCAGGTTAAGGACAAACACTTGTTTGTTGTTGGAGCAAGTCATACTTTTCTTACAGATTACAGATTCAATTCCTTTATCATGTGGTAAACGCTCGGTCACAAACCTGTTGAGATAAGGCTGTAAAGAGCTTGGTCTAGTCTTTCTTCAGTCCTTACTGTCCAACCAGTCTCATGAGTACCAGTGTTCTCCAAAAAAGGTGTGTACAACAGAGTAGGTCTGTTTCGTTTTCATTTTTACCCCGGCGAGTACTGGGTGTCTGGCTACTAGCAGCCAGCGGGGTACTGGGGGTGTTGGGAATGTGTGGCTCTGGGGTAGCATACGATGCTCAACTCGTCGGCTCTATTTTGCATGCTCAGAATAAGCTCAAAGGGTTCCAATTACACAGCTCCCACGCATTGCCACGGTGTCAGCTGTCTTCTGCCAGAGGGATATGATGATTCTGCTTTTTGCATGTAAAGGGATAGCCTCATATTGAGCGTCGTTTTTTAATCCATGTTACAACTCAAAAGGAGTTCTGTGAGCTTACCCCATGTGTACTGTAAATGACCATTGTAAAAATATTTCTGTGGCACTCTTTTTTTTTTTTTAAGAGACAGATATATTGAAGAGCCACAAAAATCGAATGACTCTCGAATGACTCATTAGCCTTGCAATGTGAGGGTGAGAATTGGCAGCAAAAGAGCACAAACTCATGCACTCATATAGCATGAATGTTTGGTGCATCTTGTAATTCTAGCTTGTCAACAGACATTGGTGTTCACCCGCAGCTTTGATAATGCTCATTCTGAAACTCTGCTAGGAAGTGTCTTTGAGGCATGGTTCAGTTTTACTTGTGTTTTCAGCACAAGAATTAGGTTTGTTCGTTTTTTTTTGTTTTTTGTTTTTTTTTCTTTGTTTTTTTTGATTCAGCTAAGATCATCTATCAATTTGAGTCATGCTTTTGGAGTTCAAGACCTCTACATGAGTGGGTTATTTTAATTTGTCCTTGATTACCAGATGAGGTCAAGCATCTGCTTGCACAAATTGCACAACATTCATGCCCGGTGGTGTGGGAGTGATCACTGCCGCGCCACCAATTTACCTTGTAGGGTTGAGATCTTGGACCCAATTCTCAGGGAGACACCAGTGTTACTGTATGTTGGCCCCTTTGCCAATAGCAGAGGACAGGAGACAGGAGAGTTTAAAATATCTCTCCATTTATCTTGCAGAGGTTTCAGTGGGTCTGACAGTAGCCGGGCCGCGTACAAACAAGACCGCTAGCGTCAGCAGTGTTTGTCGATAGGGGGGTACTTGTGCACAGAGAATGCCGCCGGGTTAAGGGGAAACCGAAGCCTACGCCTCCATGAGTGTCTCAATCTGAATGAGGTACCATATGTCCCCCTAATGCTCATGAGCGCCACAGAGCTTCTTACGCCCTGTCCTGGCGGTCCCACCACCAGTTTGCATAGCCTGTGTTTCTCTCTGGAAACAATATCCTGCTGCTGTGTGAGCGAGTCGGCAACAGCTCCAGTATCAGTGATTTTGTTGCTAAGAGGGAGAGTAGAAGCAAATGACAGAACCCCTTGTAATAATTCCCTGTAGTTGCCTCAGTTCCATCATTCATTTGTGATCCTTGTCGGATCTCCCTGTGCCCTGGCAATCTTGACAAGATTGGGCATAATCACATTTTTTAAATCAGATTTTTCACAGCAGTAGTGTCACTGAATTATGGCTTTCCCATCCGAAGATGCATTTCCGTTGATTTGCCACATGAGGACAGCACAGTCAATGAACACTTTTACTGTGGCAGCTGTGTGGGTTTACATTGATTTTGTATTCATCTGCCCCTGTCTTTACATTAACATTACACCTCGTTAAACTTCAAACATTTTATTGTCAAACATACAGCTAGTTATTAGAAATTTTGGTGTATTCTTCGACTGTAATCCAACATTTGATGAGCAAGCAAAGAAAGTTGTCTAGTCAGGTTTTTAGCAATTGAGAAAATTCTCTAAAATTAAATAGTTTTTATCCATTATCAATATGGAAAAAGTCATACATTGTTTTTATTTCCTCCCAGTTAGATTATTGCAACTCTCTGTACTCCGGTATCAGTAAAAGGTCACTTTCCCATCTACAACTAGTGCAAAATGCAGCTGCCAGGGTTCAAACAGGTGCTAAACGCAGAGATCACATCACTCCATTCCTTGCATCCCTTCACTGGCTACCAATCCAGTTCAGAATTGATTTTAAGATTTCACTGATCACATTCAAAGCGATGAGCCAAATCGCAGCCTGAGATCCTCGGGCAGAGCCCTCCTGGCCACTCAAAGCTCCAGGTTAAAGACTAAGGGTGATCCGGCTTTTACGGTTAACACCTCCAGACTATGGAACACCCTGCCTAAGGAAATTAAACTTGGAAATGTTTTAAACTAGCTTTTCTGTAATGCCTCTTTATTTTTTAGTTTTGTTTTATCTTGCTTTATTTTTTGGGGTTTATTTATTGTGTTGGGAGTTTATCTACTATTTGTTTTATTATCTCACCATGTCTTTGTATATACTGTGAAGCACTTTGTAAACTGGGTTTTAGAAAAGTGATATATAAATAGTTTATTATTATTATCATAAATTATTGGTATGATTTTGAAATTGTGAATATGAATCTGATCTATAAATATCCCTATGTCTCATGCTGACATTTTTCTCGCTCCTCTCATAGTGATTTGGCCCTGAGGAACTGCTACCTGACTGCAGATCTGACAGTCAAAGTGGGAGACTATGGAATTGGACCCTACAGATACAAGGTAAGCAGATACCTGACTTCAAATGCTGTCTACATAGAGATTTTGGCAGTCTTATTATGGATCTGTATATTCTCTTGAGTCTTGGCACTTGAGCTTAACCTTTTAAGACCAGATGACTAAGCAGAAAGAAGATAAATGTTATCCATGTGGGGCTGTACCAGTGTTTACCTTTGACCTTGCATATTTCACTGAAGAACTTGTCACTGCATATGTGCTAAGGCAGTTCTGTGTGCTGCATTCCTCAAAAACTACTAATCTCCCAATTTGTACGTCTGAATTTAATGCTCATAAGATCAGAAGGTCACCCAATGTTTCTGTTGTGTCTGACTGAAGTCCCTTTACCATGTTACTATAGGAGGATTACGTCATCACAGAGGATGATGTATTTGCACCCCTTCGCTGGTTGGCTCCTGAGCTGGTGGGCGAACGCCATGGCGGTGTGATTACTATGGAGCAGACCAAGCCTAGCAATGTGTGGTAGGTACAGTGCCAGAGTGCAGCTCCTTGGCTGCCACTTACATCTATGACAAGCCAACAGAAGGAGATTGTTGTAAAACTCATTACTCAAAAAACTGTGGGTGAACGTGGAATCCAATCCAAATTTATTTCAAAATAATTCTCCCAAGAGATTAAAAAGAAAGGAGTTAATGCAGAGTAACAGTAGAGTATTGGCTCTGCAGTAAACCTCTAGCCCATTGCTGGGGCTTCAGCAAGCAAAACAAGCCCTTTCTACTGACAGCAGAGGTTCTAAATCCCAAGTCTGGCTGGTGTCGGAGACCGAGTGGAAAAAGATACTGACACTGCATCAGCTACGCATCTCTCCACACTGTACACTGCTTTCAGCCCCTCCCTGATGATCTTACGACTGCCCAAATGTCTTCCAGTCGTAAATCACAGGCTTACATAAGATGGCTCTAGTTACAAGAGTAGATTTGCCCCTGAACAAGAATATGTGAAGTTGTAAAAGAGTTCCTTATGTAATCAGCGACTCACCTTTCATTAGGAGAATGTTTATATTTGGCACCAGTTATGATAGCTGCTTTATGATTCATACATATTTTGCAGTGTTTTCATTGGTTTGGGATATTCAAAACAACTCATTTGGTGACGTATCATGGTCTTGTGTTAAGAGGTTAAAGTAATTTGCGGAACTGCTGCAGAAAATCTTGATTTAAACAGCTCTTGTCCTTCAGTAAGTCCCAACAGCTGTGTTGTTATCACATGTCTGCAGGGCTTTGGGGGTCACGCTGTGGGAGCTCTTTGAGAATGCAGCTCATCCATACCCACATCTGTCTGACCGTGAGGTCCTCAATCATGTGATCAAGGAGCAGCAAATCAAACTCTTTAAGCCACAGCTGGAGCTCCCCTATTCTGACAGATGGTGAGACTTTTTTCCATGATGCACTTGATTCTTGTGTCATTGAATATGTGCATTAGAAGAGCACTGTAAAACTAGAAAATCTAACATAAGTAGTATTGCTCACATCAAGTGCGACTTGATTGAAGTTATTTGGCCACTGTAAATGTATCTTGTCTAAAAAAGCATTTTCTTCTAACTGCAGGTATGAGGTGCTGCAGTTCTGCTGGCTGTCCACAGACAAGCGGGCCACGGCAGAGGAAGTGCACCGCCTGCTTATCTACCTGCGCATGCAAGGCCAGAAGGACATAGAGGAAGATTTTGAGCAACGCTGGGATGCTCTCAAGCCTAACCCTTCCACAAGGCAGACCACTGTTAGCCACTCCTCTTTCCCAATCCTGGAGCAGTTTGCTGACGATGCCTTGCGACAAGAGATTGATGAGGTGCTCACTGTCACTGAAACTAGCAAAGGCCTCAGCTTTGAGTATGTCTGGGAGGCAGCCAAGCACGACCACTATGACAGCAACCATGGACGTTCAGGCATGGACACAACGTTGAACTACCACAGCATGTTCTTCCCTGTTTCCAGTGAAGACATTCAGGCCCATTTTCCAGATCCTCTGGCCAGAACAGCGGGCACAGAATCTGGTAACACCCCTTCAGGAATTCCTGGGATCCTGCCGGTGTTTGATGTACAGAAGCCGTCTAATGGGAATGAGTATTACATACAACTAGAAGAACAAGGCGAGAGCATTGTAGGGGCAAATGGGAATAGAAGGCCAGACATAGACACAAGTTCAGACAGGCAAGAGTTCATTGTTCTCCAAGATGTCCGTCTGGATGAGTCTAGCACTGATGCTGATTTTTTCCACCAAAGTATTGACTCCAAGGACTCCTTTTTACCAGACAGCCACATATGGTCATCTCTTGAGAATGACAGTCCTTACCACACCAACATCTTCACTGAGGGGGAGTCCAAACAAGAGGACTCCCTTTCCTGGAGACAGAGCTTTATGGAGCTTCCAGAACGCAATGGGAACCCTTTCCATGAAGGTGCATCTTTAGAAGTCCAGGAGGTAGATACAGATAAAAGCTTAGGGGATTCTTTTTTAGGGGATTGTCCAGAAGCCACTCACCTGGAGCACTCTGTGGAAGTAGAGAGGGAGAACGCGGACGTGACGAGGCTTCTGAACACTGAAAAACTAGCTGGCAACTATCTGTTTCTCAAAGAGCAGAACCTGCTGAAAGATGGCTCTAGTTTATCAAGGAAAATTAACAGTCCACAGCAGAATTTACTTTTGCCTGGTATAGTCCACGAACCTGAGGAAAGATTCAAAATGAGCTCTTGGGACAACCTTGAGACCTTGGACAGCTTAAACATAGCAGAAACCAACTTTAAACCCATTGCAAGTAGCACATCCTCAAGACAGGAACTTTTAGACTCTTCAAGTACCAACTTGGGAGATTTCTGTCAGTCTGTGGTAGAAAATGAAACACTGGTGCCTTCCATTACAGTGGTCACTGAAGATATCTCAAGCAACCAGCTGCCAGTTAGAAATAGTTCTTCCACTGAAGACCTTGGTCTGCTGCATTCCTCAGATACGGGGATAGACTCTGCGTGTGATTCTACCTCAGAGAAATTTGAGGTTTTGGTTAGTCTAAATGATGGTCACAAAACCCCTGTGTTCTCTGAAAGTGCCACTACAGACTCCTTGTTCACAGATGCCAAAATCCCCAGCCTTGAAGACGACCATGGAACCTCAAAGGATAGCATTCAGCCCATAGCAAGTATACTGCCTGTTAACCTAGAAGTCCATGCATTGTCTCCAGACAATGGCCACAGTGAAGGCCTAACAAGTAATGATCTATTGAGTGAACTGATTGATGATGCAGAGGTAGAACTGGAAACCACTCTGTCTGATCATGAAGAATCCTTTATGGATGCTAATGGGGGTCCTCTTGTCAGGTCCTCTCTGCTGGTCTCTGGGCCATCTCTGGACCAGATCAGCCAAGACAGCTTACTGGAAGACAGCGTCTCCACCACTCTGCCAACTGTAGATAATTCAGCTGAGACACCAGACTCTTTAGACTCTCTTGACATCCATAGGCTAGGAGAACAGGTTGAAGAGCTAAACACTCCAGTAGCCCCACACAAACTCCAGCCCCCATACAAAATAGCAGACAGTGGGTATGAGACAGAGAACCTAGAGTCTCCTGAGTGGAACTCTCAGCCCAATGTCAGAGACCATTCCCAGGTCGAAAATGGCATGAGTGTTGCTGAAGAAGAAGAAACAGAGGAGCCCACAGCTGCTACAACACTGGTTCCACCTGAAATCATTATCTCTGAAGTAGAGAGTGTGCTGGATGCTCAAAATGAGGAGAACAGTGAAGAACAACAGCCAGAGCCCATAGTTCCTGTTGAGGAACCATTCATGGGTGGTAACTACAGAGACTCTGCCTACTTCTCAGACAATGAATCAGAACCTGAGAAGAAGTCTGAAGAAACCCACATAGGAAGTTCTGTTGAAGTCTCGTGGCTGAGGAACTCTAGTGACACAGGCAGTGGGGCCACTGGTGGTCCATCAATTGAGGTTATAGTGGAGGGAGATGTAGATTCCTCTGTTTCTCAGCAGGAATCTCCTGTAGGTGCTGAAGTACTGGCTGATGTTGGAGAAACACCTGGGCCTCAAGTTAAGGGCATTTTTCCAGAGCCAGATTCAACTACTGAGGGAAACTGCAAGGAGGAGGTGACAGTGTCTGTCGACAGCCATAAAGGGGATGGAAATAAACTGCAGCTCTTCCCGGACTTGATGTCTTGCGATCAGCAAGAGTGCAGTGACCCATCAGCAGATCAAGAACCCTCAACTCCACCTCCTTCTGCTACTCCATCAAAGCTGTTGCCAGAGAACATGGTTCATGCTAAACTAACCAGGACCTATGCCAGTGATGGTCCTAAAATAAAAGAGCCAGACATGGAAGGACGGTACCTGGGGAGGAGGGAGGGTTCTGGCACAGATGGACAGGAGGACGGTATGGATGCAGACGAGGAGGACGAGAACAGTGATGACTCTGATGACGACATGCGTGCATACCGACTACGCAGCTCCAGCTCAGAAAGTGAGGATGACACTGTGCACTCGGTGCCACTTATTATCTCAGACGACAGTAGTGCGAAGAACCTGAAGAGCCTGTTGAAACCCACCACACTGAACATTGAAGCAACATCTTCCCTGTTTGCTGCGAGGAGCGATGCAGACAACTCCAGAAGAGCTGTGTCCTTCTTTGATGATGTCACCGTCTACCTGTTTGACCAGGTTCAGTATTACATGTTTTAGGGGGCTTATCAGAGTTGTTGGTGTAACTAGTATGAAGTTGTTTAGTGTTTGTTTGGCTGTTATCTAATTTATACAACACTCTGTAACTAAAATCCAACACATTCTATTTTCAGGAGACTCCCACCAAGGAACTGGGTGACCACTCTTCGGGTGCCAACAGCCAGGTATCAGAGTTCAGCAGCCCAGTTCCTACTGCCAGCTACCTGAACAGGTTCACCAACTCTGAAAGCTCAACAGATGAAGAAGGTAACAGGAAAACTTAATGACTGCAGCTCCTCAACATTGTGTACAGCATGTTGTGTGCTGACTCATTCATTAAATCCTACAGGTGGAGGCTTCGAGTGGGATGATGACTTCTCCTCCCCTGCCCCTGCGCCTTCCTTCCTGTCCAAGACCGCTAAGGACCTAGTGTCCAAGGCTATATCCTCGTCTGCAGCTTCTCGGTTTTCCTCTCCACCCCCTGCAGTAGGACGCATGCCGGAGCCCAGCTGGAACAGCTCCTCCAACTACTCTCGCTTCTCTATCTCACCGGCCAGCATTGCCAGCTTCTCCCTTACACATCTTACCGACTCTGACATCGAACAAGGAGGCAAGTGGAGCATGCAGTTGCACAGAACCTGTATGGGGTTATACACTGACTTATAAAATGGATAATTCCAGTCCCAGTGTTAATCTGATCATGAAACTAATGACTAAAATGCTCATTGATGAAGGCTTTTATTCAATTTTGAGTAATGATGAATAAATATTCTGTCCAATGATGATATTTGAAATCATTTTTTCATTCTAGTATTGACAAAAATATGACAAAATTAAAAAAGTAGTTCAAAAAGACATACAGGTGTGATGTGTTTGTGCAAACTCTCTACTTTCTCTTTTGTTCACCTCAGGAAGCAGTGAAGATGGGGAGAAGGACTAGCCTGATACATGAAGGGATGATCTATCTTCAAACTATCAAGGAACGAACTCATACTCGCACTTTCAGGAATGGAGGATGGCTGGATAAGGACGGATGGTTTGGTGCAAACCATGGACGCTTCTCTCAGGCAGAACTGTTCTTTTCCTTCATGGAGATGGCCATGAGGAAGACTGCTATAAATTGACTTTTAGCAAGTAAGACAGACAAGGCCCAGTCCCAGTCTGAGCCACATCACCTCTCTAGCTACATTAGTGTGTGTGTGATTTCTGTTCAGTGCAATTCCACTGGAAAAACAAGTAAAAACGGGCCTAGCTTCTTAATGTTTGCTTTAAAGACTCATCCAGCGCATTCCAAGTGTTTGGCTGTCTCTTTTGTTGTGTTAGTCAATGCACTCCGTTCCCAGTACTTTTGCATCACCAAAAAAAAGACTTGGACCTTTTTAAGCCCTGAACCATTGAATTCAACACAGAGGGCCTGGCAAACTTATGTCTGCAGCCAAATAAGAATAAGCTCTTTGCATTCGGCAGACCTAAAACTCAAGACCCGAGGTTGCCCAATAACATTGTTCATTTTGTTCCTTCACAATATTGTGCGATTATTACGGTGGTTGCCTTTTTGGAACGGTGGTTTGTTTTTTCTTTACCTCTTGTCAGGTGTAGTCACAATCTCCTAATCGGAGAGAAACTGAAGTATGTATGGTATGCTTCTATAGCAGCTTTTGAATGAGACGGGTAGCATTTTAGGAAGCACCAAGTTTCGACAGTTTGGTCATAGGATGATTGGATAACTACCTTAACTAACAAAGCCCTTATCTCTAGAGATGACATACTGTATGTCCCTTCCTTTGTGTTTCAAAGGAACTTTAATTTAATCTTTTTGAGACACCTCAGTAAGAATGCTAGGTGTTATTTGACAAGGATCGTCAAGCATAGCCTTACAGGTGAGATCCACATGAAAGGAAATTGAGAGGAAAAAATTGCAAATAAGTTATTAATTGCTGAATGCCTCATGCCATGCTCTGAATGGATAGGAAGTTGCTTTAATGGATTTGTCCCAATTACTTACCAATGGGTCTTATCACAGTGCCTGTTATACTGTAAAGATAACTGCACCCCTCCGTTCACTATCACTACAAAATAGCAAATCACACATTTAGTGAGATTGTGTAAAAAATGGGAGATTTTATTTTTAAATGTCAGAATGTAAAAATGTATTGAGCTGTTTGTAAAACCGATGTGCAATGACTTTCATTAATTAGTTGAACTTTAGGTATGACTTGATAGGATGAACTAATGAACGTGGCAGCGTTTCTTTGGTAAAGTGCAGGGACTTTAAGCTCCATGAGAACTCACTGCTGGAACAAAAATCACTCTGCTACTGTTATCACTTAAGTATCATTAACTGTTCTGTTTGCCTTTTGCTTTTCTCTTACTGTGTCAAACCAGTTAACCTGCTCAGATGACGTTTTTGCTGCAAATGGTACCCCCCAAATTGCAATTTTGAATATTTTATCACCCTTTTTTTATCATTTGCAGCCAATACCATTGTCTCAGTGGCTGTACAGCAGGGTTGGTTGGGGTATATGTGTATCATGATCAATTTATGTACAGAAACATAATTCAAATGGTGGCGCCAAGATCAAGAGATGTCTGTTTTTTCCAAAGTCTTTATGTTTATTTACAGCTATCAAAACACAGTTCTTCCAGACTCCGTGGGTTTTACAGGCGTAACTGTATGGCTCTCTCTCGTTTTAGTGACTCATCGAGGACACTCTGAAATTTTTGTCATTGGTGATCTAATGAACAGCTATCCTTCACCTGTAGTAGATAAATGTCTATTTTCCTCCCATACAGTAGGCACTGTATCTTAGACAAGGTTAACCTCTGTTAAAAACCAGCAGCCTGTGCTTCAGTTAAACTTGAACATTTTATTTAAGGAAATCTTGTTTTATTCGACTACAGTATACATTTGCTTAATCTTGCACATTTGAGAAGTGTAACTTAATGTTGAACTGTACTGATGTATATAAATGTTAATTTTTTGTCTGTAAATGGGAAATGATGTAATTGAGTTATGGTAGGTATGAGGTTTCATTTTGTAATTTAAAGCTGAATTGATAAGAGCAACATATCACAGTCATTAGCTAAGAGCAGTTAAATTAAGACACAAAAGCAGATGTGAATTCATTCTGTCCTTTAAACTTGTAGATTTTAAAAATTGTAATATTTTTACTTCATATTGATCATGCTTAGTGTAATTGAATGAAATGTTTATAATTACACTGTTTAATATGAAAATAAATACAAATGTACTTCTAATTAGGATTTGTATCTTATTTATTGTGTTAGATTAAAGCCCCTGTGAGACAGGGGCTGTAAAGCCTTAGCTGCATTGTGTTTTCATACTCATGAAGCAATGCAGATCTAGTAGAACCACAGAGAGACTGACTTGTGCTACAGGAGCTCTGACCTCAGAGTACAAACAGTTAATGTCAAATATCTCTGATGGAAGTGGCCAGGTTGGTGGTGGGAGCACACTAGAGGAAAGTGGAGAGAGTAGGCGTAGTGAGCATGACATTTTCCTGATATGAGGTCAGTGTTTGGCCGAGACGCTTAAAGATTAGGCCGAGTGAGGACAAACTTATCCCAGATAAGTCTGAGGGGAGGTAGTGAAAGCTCCTGGCCTGATGGTGGTGATAGGACTAAGCTCAGATAAAAGAGGCTGGTTGTGAGAGCATCCGCTACAGCTGCTAATGTAAGAGTCTGCTCCCTCGGGGTGGCAACCTTTTCTGTGGAGCTATTCGACTGCCAGAGTGACACTTGCTGCCTGTCAGAAGCTGGTTCTTGACAAAACAAAGGTATGCTTTTATTGTAAACTTCCTTTAAGCTAATGAGAGTACTGTTGGGAAAACTTCAGTTCAGCAAATGAAAAGCACAGAAGAACGTGCGGCTACTGTATCATCTGTAGTAGACTATCTGGAAAGGGTTAGAGGGTTACTTCAGGGCACACAGCTGAAACAACTGCTGTGCCTACCCCAAAAAACTTTACTGACAAGGAAAAAAGAAACACAGTCAGTAACGAAAACTAAAATTTAGTCTAATTCTTACATGTTCACAAAAATGTGAACATTTCCCTGAATACTCAGTGTCAAGTATAACATTCTGCCTCAGATGAGCTGGCATAATCAGGACACATTACTCATGTGTTTCACACTTAGTGTGCAGCAGGTGTGCTGGCACAGCTCTGAAACAAAATGTAGATGCTGATGATGCTACAGTTGATGATAACAGCAAGGTCTAGATCTACAAGTGCAGGCACCATTAGCCTCACGTGTGCAATCTATTTTGTAAGGAAAATGAACACAGGCAATAATTCATTACAAATACAGTATAAGGCCAACCAAACCAAAGGATGCCACAAACAAAGCCTCTGCACTACCAGCTGGGGTCCCACAGAGGATGAACCATTAACCATAGGCCTACCCATCTCTAGTAATCAATGGGATCCCCATTAGCTGATGGCTCAGCAACTGCTTGTCTTCTTGGTGCCCACACTCACACCTATAAGCAATTTAGAGTCTCCAATCCACCTGACTTGCAAGTCTTTAGAATGTGGGAGAAAACCCACGCAGACACAGGGGCAACATGCTAACTCCACACAGAAAGGGACGGGGTCATGGAGATTGAACCCTGGCCCTTTGCAAAAGGGCAAAGAAGCAAGGAATCCAGATTGACCCACTGTTGGACAGGCCAGTAGGTGGCAACAGCTGGCGACTGGCCCAAGAAATCAAGAAGTTGGTCTTAGTTAGTTGAACAGCTAATCCCCATCCTACCAAAGCCAAATGGACTTTCACTTATGTTGTCTCTAATATCTGTGTGAGAATGAATAACAGGCATGTACATGAAGTGTAAATAAATGAACAAGTACATATGCCTGTGTGTACTTTCATTTGGTGTGCGCGCTGTGTTCAATTGGATTACAAGGCAGAATAACATTATACATGGGCTAGGTTTCTTTAGAACAAAGTCCATGCACAATAGACCCAAGTGCAAATGCCCTGTGCGATGTTAATACATCAGGCGACAAGATTTATGCTATTTGATTTAAAATAGCATAACAAACCTAAAAGCAGATTTGGGCCCAAGAGTCAAAAAAACCTGCAGTTAGGGTTTATGTCAGAAAAAATGTAATCAAATGTTGTCAAAATTCATCACTCATACTACAAAAATATAGAAAAGTCACTTCTCAAAAAGTTGCTTTTGTACAGGCTAATGTCTTGAAATAGCTAATGAATGTTTCCATAATTAGTTTTACTTTCATCCCAGGAATCATTTTATCAAAGTAAGTTTCATTTTTGGAACTAAACTTTTCATTTTCACTCTTCTGTTTGCAGCTGATGACTTTGAGGCTGTCCAACAGCTCCTGTGAGACAATATGAGGAGTCCGAAAGGAGTTTTAGAGTTTTATTTCACAGTTCAATGCCCTTGTAAGAAGGATGTCAAGTCATGGTGACATTCGATCCTGCTGTACACAGTTTCAACAGTCATGGTCATAGCGGTATCTGTATGGACATAATATTAACAGAAAAAACTTTTATTGCAGGAGGAGAGAGAGGTATTATCTGGCAAAGAATTGAAGAGTTGCGGTTGATTTTTTTTCCCTGTGTTTTCCAATGCTGTCATTTGTAATAAAAGAGTCATATATTTCAATATAGTATGAATAACACATTTTGCCAGTTTTTTTTTGTGGAAGCCCACAATATTAGGAATGCTTATCTCAACAATACGGGAGAAAAACACTCCATCGCAAACATGTAACAGGCCAAAACATATGGAGAAACAAAATTCAACAAATAAATAGGTAATAAATAAATTCATAATTTAAAATCACATGCAGATGAAAATGTATGTCAATGAGGCAAATCAGACAAAAAAACAAACAAAACAACAAACTAGATTCTACAAACCAAGACCATGTAAGCTACAGTGGGATTGTGTGTGTGTGTGAGGAGAAATCAGTTTGGTACCCAAGTCTAAGCCCTTCAGCTAAATCCCTCCCCTCTTAGGTTTTTACAGAATATTGTGTGGATGAATAAAAGCTATTGCTAGATCCCAAAGACAACCCAGTAGCCAAAGCCTAAGAAGAGCAAACACATGCACTGTCACCTTTTAAATTCTATCCCACCATACATCAAGATGCGTTACACCGAAATGCCCTTGAGCTCTCTTTCCTCTTCTCATCACTGCATATCGACATGATTTCCGCCTGGGAGATGAGCCAGGGAGTAACATTCATCCATCGATTGTGTGCCAAATCCAACCAAAATATATAAACTCAGTGGTGTGATTGTGCAGTCCCTTTACATGAAGGGATAAGGGCCGGGAGGGGGGGGGGGCGGGGGGGGGTCTGAGGAGACAGATGTGGAACCAGGCACAAACAGGGCTGGGGGAGAAGGAGCAGAGGAGGTGGGAGGCTCCTACACACCCACAGCGTTCCCATTCACTTCTGTGTTGGGCCTGGAGGGGAGGGGGCTGCGAGGAAGGCCAGCAGCAGTGGGGTGGGGCGGGCGAGGAGCCTCTGTTGAGTTCCCCCTCACGCTGATGTGCTCCCATCCTCCCTGCAGGTCAAACACACATACATGACTGTAAATGCACTGCACACTACAGTGTTTCTGCTACCACTGAAAATTACAGTTTCAATACAGTCATGTCACATAATCTGACTGCTGTTTTTTCACCACATGAAGAACATTTCTGGGAGAAACACTTTTCTGGGAGCACAAACACCATTCTTGGGTGTACTGTGCATTGGGAACTAAAGCAGCAATACACAGAGAAACCTAAAGTAACATTGGCAACATTGGTTTACGTGTTATGCAGAGAGATTTACATTGAGTGCCACAGTTAGAATACATTTTAATTCCTAGATTGCCAACATTACAAGGAGTGCAAGGGTCAAAATCACATTGCCCAGACAACAGCTGTAAACAATATAACTGTGTCCCTAGCATGATCATGTATAATAAAAAAGGTCCTATGCAAAGAAATAAGGAAGAAAAGGTAGAGGAGTTTTTTTTTAAATAAACAAGATAGAAGCATGGGTTGTTTATGCAATGTGAATTAGGGAGGGAGATAGAATGATGAGAGACTCACCCCTATACCATAGTCCCAGGACTGGCCCTTGGGCTGCATGGGTCCCAGCCCCAGCCTGTGGCAGGCAGCTCCAGGCATCTCGCCGGGGAAACCTGGAACCCCATCTGCTACGATCCACACCTGCAGCAGATAACAACAATGAGCCACACACCAGCAGTGGATGGTTTATTATCGGCTGCATTTCACACTGGGCATTTCACAATGTTCCAGGTTGTCTGTACTAGATCTGACTGTCTAACCAGAAGTGACCTGAAGTGACCGTTAAAGCAATGCAAGAGTGTGTCTAGTGTGTGCGAGGTAAGACGGACCAGTCAGTGTTAGCGCAACAAGGAGCTAAGATGGAGGCTAGCAGGCTGCAGTAACACTGACCTGGTCCAGTGGTCCCACAGAAACCTTGGTGACGTTGTTGGAGATGAGCTCCCAGGCCGAACCCTGAGGGTAGCTGGGGGTGAGGCCCTGTCTGTACCACAGGTTACCTAGAGAGCGAGAGAGAGAGAGAGAGAGAGAGAATACTACTAATAATGCCAATAATATTTATCACAATGTACTCTTAATTCATGATCTTTCTTTTTAAAGGGAAATTGTATGTGCATTCCTTGGTTCTGATAAAATAATAAAAAAAACACATCTACTGTGAATGGCTACTCACTGTTTTCATCCACAGCAAAGACAGAGGTCCTGCCCACAGACAGCTGTCTGAGGGTCTGCTTGGGGGGAGAGGGGATGTGGTACCAGCATTCTCCTGCAGAGGGACAAGAGCTCTGGATGAAGTTTTGCTCTGTTTGGTCTACTACTGCCTGCAGTGGGTGTAACATTAGGGGTCATTCATATACTGAATAATCAGATGATTGTCCCCTATGATGAAATCAGGGGAGGGACTATGGATCGGCCCTTGTCCATTCGTCCATCCATCCGTCCGTCACGCACAATATCTCGGACGCCACTGACTCAAGGAATGATGCGTGTCATTGCTCCATTCCGGCATTTTCAAAATTACACCATTATGCCTAAGGAGGGGCGCTAGAACATTTGTTTCATTGTCTGTATGTCACAATATCGCTGACGCTGCTGACCAGATTTTCACAAAACTTAAGGGAATGATGTGTCTCACTGCTCCATTCTGGCTATTTTTAAAATTGCACAGATTGACCTAAGGCATGCGCAACAACATTTGCTGACCTGTTACTGATTGGTCCAAAGGGAAAGCGCATAATTCATGGGGGACAACATGTTTACTGTTGCTTTGTTTCAGAATTAAACATCTATTGACTTCACATGCTGCATGCATGACAAGCATGCAATGTTTATATATATTTATGTTTACATTACAGATTTCTATTTGAACATTTTGATTCTTTTTCTTGCAGATATGATGTAATTAAATACACTCAAGTGAGGATAGACAGAGTGGCAAATGTAATGTGTATTATATGTAATGAAATAAATCATGATATGATATAATGTAATGAAATACATCACATCATATTGACTGACCTGCAGGGTTTTGGGGGGACACAGATCCTCTGTAGAACACGGCTCCGTCCTTGGCGATGGCCCACACCTGGTTGGCTCCGCCGATGGAGATGGACTTAAAGGGCTGGTCGGTTCCCACATGGAGCCAGGAACTGCCCTATGGGATCAGACACACTGGAGTTAGGAAGTGGGTTTGTTGATCAAAATAAACATGATGTGCTTGTGGTCAAGTACAAATGAGAGAGGCAAACTGAAAGAGAACTTCAAAGGAATTCAAATGAAATGGACAGATGATAAAGATTTCAACAACGAGCTTGAGTCAAGGGCTTTAAAGAACATCCACTGTAGGGTGCTGGCTCATCTATTTATTGCCTCTTCCTCCTCTACTCCTCTACTAATCTGTTCTCATGAAAAATAACAAAAAAATCCCTTCTACCTTTCTCCTTAGGTCATATTGTTATTGTTTTCCTTGCACTTCTCTCTTACATGATCATTCTAGGATCTCAGGAATACTGTAAGGACATTGAAAGTCTCTTAAAGTAACTGTAAAGTGTACAGTACTGTCAGAAAAGAGAGGGTTTTTTTTACATGTTCCTCACCGCAGGGTTTTGGGAGCCGACCCCCAGCCGGCACAGGACGTCCCCCTTGTCGCTAAGGGCCCAGACAGGGACCTGCTCCATCCTGCTCTGGGCCAGGCACGGCATCACCGAGATGTCACTCAGAGGGATGGGTGGGACCTGCTGCCACGGGCCTCTGAGTGTGATCTTACATCTCCTGGATGTGATCATTTCAATGTTTGAGAAGGATGTAAGTTATAGATCACAGAAAATGAAATGTGTGTGTGTGTGTGTGTGTGTGTGTGTGTGTGTGTGTGTGTGTGTGTACCTCGTCCATCTTCTGCGTCTAACAAAGTCTTTCATGGTCTTGTGGCCGTGGAATGTCCTGTATGAAAGAGATAAATCAGACAAGCTTCCAGAGGTGGAAAGTAACTAAATACATTTACTCAATTACAATTTTGAGGTACTGACACTTTACTTGTGAGACTTACTCCTCTACGTTTATCTGAAAGCTGTAGTTACTAGTTACTTTGCGGAATAAGGTTTTACATGCAAAACATACGATAAGCTCATAAAATATGTTGCATTGTTAGAGTTTAAATTTCCCAACAGTATATGGAGAAGTTAGACCTACAACATTAAAATACAGGTTAATGCTTCAATAATTTAAAACTCTGAGTACTTTTACTTTTGATCCTTAAGTACCTTTTACTGCTAATACTTCTATACTTTTACTTAATTAAACGTTTGAATGCAGAACTTTTACTTTTATTTAAGTATTTTTCCATTATGGTATTGCTTTTTTTGCTTAAGTAAAGGATTTGAGTACTTTTTCCACCACTGCAAGCCTCACACCTCTCTCTCGCTCTCATTCACACACTGTTGAATTATCACAAGACAACATGCTGCGACACAGTTTCTTTGTTACGTACACAGGGAAGTCTGCAGCATACTGCCAGCCTTCTTTGTCCGTCCCTCCTGGGACGTTGTAGTCCACGGCCCACTCTGTCACCTGGGAGGAAAGGAGGTTGATGGGGCAGAATTAGCTGATAGCGAAGCAGAAAGTGGTTACGTAAGATGTATTTTGGCATCAGGGGATGGATTTCTACTCAGGACACAACCTACCCAGGACCACTGAGGGGAGGGAGGGTGTGTGTTGCCTTTGGTGCACTCCTTCAGCCCACTCTCGTCGCTCCACATAGGCCGGTCTGTAGGAAGACCTCTGGAGGAGTGACACACAAACACAGGCTGCATTTGTGGACTAGTCTGTCGACAGCCGTTTAACACACATGACTGCAAAGATCAGTGAACTATGGCTTTTATATACTGTGTAAAAAAACATGAAGTGGTCCTACTTGTCTGTATATCCAGTCATAGGGTTCCATCTCTGATTCTCGTACACGTGCACACTCCTGACATCGGTCTGTAGGTGCATCTGACCCGCATCTCCTGCAATAAACACACCGCCCATGCTAATATTCTATGCATACAAGTCTGTATTTGTAAGATGTGTGTGTGGGTATGTGTGCATATAAATCTCTATAATTGCAACAGATGGCAAAGTCTTGAACCATGCTCAAGCAATTACACACCGGAGTAGCAAGCTGTTAGCGATAAATTAAGTGGATTAATTCTCCCTTGTGTGTTTGCAAATCAATTCATTTAATTGGGAATGTTATGAAATGCATAGTATACATTCAAAAATATTTAAGAGGCAAGGGCCATTGATAAATAAAATTCATTTAAAGGATCCATCAAAAGTTTTATCAATAATCAACTCAAGGGATTCATCAGTAAGGAATAGATTGTGGCCAAGGACTGATAGAGAGAGATTAAGCGGGGGGGGAAAAGCAATAGTTCACTCCAAAATGTAAATTCAGTCATTATCTACTGAAGGAAAATGTAGGAGATAATGAGGTAAATATTGCACTTGGACCCACAGTGCAATCATTTGGCTACAAAACACTTGGATTATGTTGCATGAGATGTTTGGGGAAATCTAATGGGCATTTTATGCTTTTTTCTGGAGCTGTAACAAGATGGCCCCGTTAACTTCAGTGGAGGTTCGACTGATATGGGGTTACATAATGTAGATAGTGACTGATTTTAAATTTTGGGGTGAACCATTCCTTTAAGGCAGTGGGTACATATGGGTACATGTTTACCCGGGGTGGGCTGTTGCCCATAGCGCCCACTGTAGACCCAGGCGATGCCGTCCCACCCGATGCCCCACACCAGCCCCAGACTGTTAGACTCTACACAGCGCAGGTGGCCCGGGACCTGCCGCCAGAACCTGCAGCACCACACAGCGGGAGCACCCAGCATTAGCCACATTATTGTTAGCACACACTTCAGCACAGGAAGACAGACTGCCACCACACACACTATAACACCCACATAAGAAAACATTTTCACCAGGCTGAATGATATGTTAGCATGTTAGCGATAAAGAAATTCATGATGTTATTCCTGTTAGTTTGTTGTTGATGGTTTGAGTGTGTACAGTGTGAAGAAGAGACCAGACAAAAGGATGAGATGACTTGATTACTGGCACCAATGGAACAGTGGGGCATGCAAGAGTTTGTGTTTTAACAACTGAAGACAAGACTGTGGAGAAAGAGATAGGGCAGGGTCCAGTTTCCCAAAAGCGTCTTAGCTCCAATACTGTGTTCGTCTATTGGCTTGTAACAGAATTAAGACAATGTTAACACAAAGACACTAATGGGAAAAGACCACCAGAGAGAGAGAGAATGAACAGCAATATAAAACAGATAGACAGACAGGGTCCAGCACTGGGTATCAGTCTCACATGAGGTCACAGGCCAGTGTGTGTACGGGAGCCTCCAGGGTGTAGGAGGGCTCATGGACCATGATGTCTCCTTTGGAGGTGGTGGACCACAGGGCCTGTCTGGACGGAGGACCCCTGATCCCTCGGCACTCACAGCAACACTCACACAACAGGGACAACTGAATACACAGGAGAGACAAGCCTCAGAGACAAGGAATGTAGTCAGTTATGTATTCTACGTTAAATACTAGAGACTGGCTGTGTAATTCTAGGTAACGTGAAATTTGCTTTTTCTTTTCAGTGTTACAGTATATGTTACCCAGTCATTCATGTCCTTCTCAGTTTGTGCTGCCAGGACCAGAGGCCACCTCTGTTTGGTCCTTTGGGCTGTATACACAGCAAAGGCATAGTGGCAGTCCCTGAGTACTGGAACCAGCGCTGTCACCTCATTTATAAACACATGAAGGTACTGAGAGAGAATGGAAAGAGAGAGAGAGAGAGAGAGAGAGAGAGAGAGAGAGAGGAGAGAGAGAGAGAGAGAGAGAGAGAGAGAGAGAGAGAGAGAGAGAGACACTGTAAGTAACAAATGACAGTTGCGAGTAGACATTTTACATTCACTTTTCTATTCAGAGTAACTTAAAATAAGTGAGCAGGTGTGTCACGCAATGACACTTCGGCAGGTCACATGGTTGCTGATGGACACACACTGGTTGTTGCTGGGGTCGAACTTTGACCTTTCTGTGACAGGATAGCCACTGGGCTACCCAGTCTCCCCAGTTGTGTCACCTGTCTAGTCAATGAGACACATGAGGTAATGCTACCCGTGTGCCGTCTACGAATTTGCTGCCATGTCTCCAACTTCAACCCTTAATAAGAATAATAATAATAACAACTTTATTTATAGAGTACTTTTCAAAACAAGGTTGCAAAGTGCTTCACAGAACAACATACAAGGAAAACAATAAAACAACTAAAACCAACAACAGTGACAAAGACACAATGATAAAATAAACAGATAATAAATCTTCTATCAAAGGCAGCACTAAGATCAAGAGGGATTAAAACAAAAAAGAGCAATCCCCAGCATTGGCAGTCAGTAGTGGAGGGCTCTAAAACTGTATTGAAATTCCTCAAAAATGTTGTTATTCATAAAAGCAATTAGCTCAGAGGGAACTACTTTCTCTAACACCTTGGATAAAAAGGATAGTTTTGAAATAGGTCTAAAATTGCTAAGAACAAGAGGATCTAAAGTGGGTTTCTTCAAAAAAGGCTGGACCAGGGCATGTTTAAAACCAATAGGGAAAGAACCAGGGAGCTATTAACAACTGATAAAATATCTGGCCCAACTGCACCAAGGACCGGTTTTTGAAGCTTTGGAGGGATGAAATCAGGGGACAGCATCACCAACCTTCCTCTCGTCATACTGGGTGTAGTAGACAAAGAAAATGCTGTCCTTCCTGCCTTCAGAGTTGGTAGATTGTTCCAGAGCAACACCCACATCCACCCAGCGCTGAGGTTTCCAGTCTCTCCACCAGCGCAGCGCACCCTTACGCACCCACACCGACTGGAGGAGGGTGGGGGCAGACAGAAACACGGTCGGGGAAAATGTGGCAAGAGAAAGGAGGAGTTGAAGAGAAAACAGAGGGACAAGTAGTGTAAATACAGGGAAAGAAAGTCACAGAGTCAAATGTAAAGACTCAGGGGAGAGTCAGTCTTACGTTGCTCCTCTCCAGCGGTTTCTTGTTGATCTCCTCTCGGTGTTCCTGCTGCTGCTGTTCGCTCCAGGCTGCTGACTGGACAGGAGTCAGCGACAGGGAGCTGGTGAGAGGGCCTGACAGACAGACACACTAGTCAGACAGACGGGCAGGCAGACAGGCAGACATAGAGACAACAGGTACATCTCTACACATGTAACAATCCAAACACACCACATAGACACACAGTGTACAGCTGTAAACATTCAGACGAGCGCGATATATAACAGATACTGTATTGATAGCGGGATATGTTTCACTTTGTGCGAACATAACCCCACTTTCTAAATTAAGTGTCTTTTAATGAGATGCTTCATAAGCCGTCATCTCACCTGCAAATTTTGCTATGGCTGTTATTTTTTCACTTCTGTTTTGTTTTTTATTATTAATACAACCAGTCAAAAGTTTTTACTATTTTTACTATTTTTCACATTTTAGAATAATAGTAAAGACATCAAAACTATGAAATAACACAAATGGAATTATGCAGTGACCAAAAAAAGTGTCAAAACAAATCAAAACTATCTTATATTTTAGATTCTTTAAAGTAGCTGCCCTTTGCCTTGATGGAAAGACAAAGGCTTTGGAAAGAAATTCATACATAGGCATCAACTTCACTATTTATATTTGTCTAAAAAACTAATTTTAAGCATTTAAGCATAAGCCTTTAGATCAAAATGGCTTTAAGATAATGAAAAATGTAATACATTCAATCAGTTGTGTCCAAACTTTTGACTGGTAGTGTATGTGAATATATAAAACCTTAAATCACTGAACACTGGTTGGCCATATGCTACCTGTGGGACTGAGCCAGCTGATCTGTGAGCTTGCGTCCACATCGCAGCCTCCACCGGAGATCCAGGCCCACACCGGCCCGTCCTCTTCCCCGACCCCCTGAGGGGTCTCCAGGCCCAGGGCGTAGGTGGCCGCAGCGCCGGCATCACCCAGCGAAGTCCTCCTCCTTCGGGCCGCCTCCGCCCCCTCCAGATCCACGTTGCTCCAGGGATCCTCCTGGCCCGCCGCCTCCGGGGTAGGTAGTACCGGGGCCGGGGAGGGCTCTCCGCTCTCTACCTGGGGGGCCTCTGTGATGGACGGTTGGGGCGTGGAGGTTTTCTCCCGGTCTGAGACCAGGCTGGTGATGAAGCTGTCGCTGGCGGGGATGAAGGGTTTGGGGGCGTCCCCTTGGGCGGCCAAGGGGGCGTCCTCTGCCTCGAGGGGAGGCGTAGGCGTGTCGGCTGCCCCTAGGGGGACGACAGAGGGGTCTGCTGCCTCTAGGGCTGGGGCATTAGTCGTGTTGGTTGGTGGGTCAGTAAGGCCTAACTCCGAGTCTGAGTCGGTGCAGCTCAGGACTGAGCCTTGGGAAGCCTCGGTCATCTGGCCACCAAACTCACAGTCATTCCTACAAAACACAGAAAAACACACAGACCACTGTAAGAAATAATGGACACATATACACAGTGCACTAAATATTAGGTACACCTTTCTAATATTGAGTTTTTATAGGCGAAACTAATGAGGGAACAAAGCTTTTACCTGGATTCGGCTTGTCAGTCAGTGTCATTAAAAATGCCTGTCTTTTGTGTACAGTTAGTGGATACATCATATGACAAGGTTCAACTGAATTATTATTATTACAGACCTGGGCGGAGCAATCTCTTTTCGACTGCCCCATTGGGCAGAAACAGGGATCCAGCCGTTCCCACTTGGTTCAGACGGGGTAACGCCTATTCTGAAATACAGGCCCCGGTCCTCACCAACTGCCCACACCTGACACACAGATTGAAGGAAGCAATGGAGCAGAACAACAGAGGTGAATTAACACAGATGCACACACATAACAAACGTATACACACTGCTGACACACACACACACACGCACACACGCACACCTGTCATAAGCTTATATATTGACTTTATTGAGCCACTGAATAAATTCACTCTCACTCAGCGATTACAAGCGTGAAATTCAATAACATCATGAAAGCCCATTAGGATAAATATGGCCATAATCCTCCATAAAGATCAAATTAAATTAAATTAAACTGTATTCAGTCTTGTAGGATCCATGGGAGGCACTAGTGGGACACCAACAACTGCTACTTTATAAGGCCATATACTGTAACAACTGGCGCCTGCCACCTAACAAGCCATATCCATAACCGCAGGCCTGAAATATGAAATATGGGATGTGATGACGATGGCTTGGCTAGCTTCTAATTAGGGAGTCTCCCATATGTCAGGCCAGTAGGAATATAGTCCGGGGATATATAAGGCTGGGCCTGGGGTGCTAGTGCCGGGGCATTGGCAGGAACGGCTGGCTTCTCGCATTACAAGGCAGCCAAGGGGCCGGGCTAGAGGCTGAGAGGTAGAAGGGGGAGGGGTTGGAGGGGGAGGGGGGGGGTACAGAGGGGGACGAGGTGAGAGACAAGGGTTTGCAGAGCTAGCAAAGTCCACTCTATAAGACTCAGCAGTGGGATATAGAGCCAAGACTTTGCCCGCCAGCCCCGGCCCTGATCTGGCTTGGCCTGAAACCAAATCCAAAGCGAGGGTAATGTGAATCGGTCAGAGGGGTACGAGCAGAGCCAGGAGCGCAGAGGCTGGGGGGGAGACAGGCTGGAGACTGGGTTAAAGGAAAAATACTAGGATACTATAAAAATCATTATAAGATTCAAGATTAAATTTCACTGACAAAACAAATCTAGAGAGGCGAGAAGTGAAATGTTATGACCTCATCTAATCCTTATCAAATCCTATGATTTACTTTGCTCCATCTCCCCTGGAAAGAATATAGAGTAGATATGGTGTTTGGAACTGAAGGCGGGTTCAAATGGCATAGACTTTGTACTCCTACTCGAGTGTTTTTTGACTTCTAAAGCCCAACCTCACAAGCTACAATAAATCGAACAATAAAAACAATGGTGATATTTTATTACATAAACAAAATTGACATATTAAGTTGGTTTTGGATTGATTTTCCCTTCAAGTGGATGATAGAAATGTGATTAGGCCCAGGCTGTGATACTGAAATGTGCAATGGAAGTCTCTCGACCTGGTCATTGAGTCCGACGTCCACCATCATCATCTCCCCTCCGATGCTGATCCAGCCTGAGCCACAAGGATTGTGGGAGTTCACGCCACGCCTGAACCAAACCTGGACACACACACACACACACAGGTAGATACACACATTTCACCACCACCGCACTGAACCACCACTCTTCAGAGTATAATAAGATGTGAGGAGTATTGATTCACCTTGTAGTCCTTGGTGACCACCCAGACCACACTGACTCCCACAGCCACATGAAGGGCTTCAACCTCCTTCCCCGGGGATTCCACCTCTTCCCACGACGTACCTGACAGGAGGAGAAACGGCTATACGTTTACTTTACTACACAACACCAAGTCAAGACCTCAAATAAACAACCTGTCACCATGAAATGAAATTAAGCCCTGTTCTGTAAGAGTACTATTCTATTCTATGAGACTTGCTCCTAGGCTTACAGTGAATTTGTGTTCATGTAAAAGCAAAGTGCTCAGGAAAAGAAAATTGAGAGCTTAGCCGAGCATTACAGGGGATGTATTTTGGGAGGAGAGGGTGAACTGCAGTTACTGCTGACCTATGGGACTGTCCAGGCTGAGGCCGGTGCGGACCAGCAGGTTCCCATCCCACAGCAGGGCCCACAGCAGGTCTCCGGGACCGGCCGACATCTGGGCCACCTCCTTGGGCACTTCCACCTCCTCCCAGCTGGAGCCTCCTGGGACCCGAGGGTGGATGCCCTCCCTGAACCACACCTGCAGGGGACAGATACAGTCGTACGTTTTTCTGGGGCTTGGTGGAATAACGTAAACTACCAGTCAAAAGTTTAGACACACCTGATTGAATGTACTACGTTTTGCATTATCTTAAAGCCATTTTGATCTAAAGGCTTGTGCTTAAATGCTTGAAATTTGTTTTTTAGACAAATATAGTGAAGTTGATGCCTATGTATGAATTTCTTTCCAAAGCCTTTGTCTTTCCATCAAGGCAAAGGGCGGCTACTTTAAATAATTTGATTTGTTTTGATTTGTTTAACACTTTTTTGGTCACTGCATAATTCCATTTGTGTTATTTCATACTTTTGATGTCTTTACTATTATTCCAAAATGTGAAAAATAGTAAAAAAAAAAAAAAAAAAATGTGTGTTCAAACTGGTAGTGTATAACATGCTCTCTGGCTTAAATATGGTATGTACAGAGTAAAGGCACATGAAGGTCAATGCAAGTGAGCCACACAGCCCATTTTATAGTTAATTCAGAGAACATCAAACCATGGGAATTGAGCCTGCATATTGCCATTTTGAATGTAGCCTAAATAATTTAGAAATGCATTGCTAAAATATAGGAACATTTACATATTGTCATTATTCAATAACAATTACAGCGTTGTTCTAGAAAGCTTCCGTATCTAGAGCCTCGCGGGACAAACTCCTGCTTCAAATTACAGCATTCAGTTTAAAGTCCTCTGCTCCCTCTTGTTGGCTGGAGCATGGTATGCTGAGGAATCCCTGGCATGGTTTTATATTTGCACAGATACACAAGGAGAGTGACAGGACTCAGCTGGCTCAAGAGGTCTCTTCAAGTTTGACTTGGTAAATGATACAGAGTCATGCTGCTCCCTAGTGGCCAAAACCGAAAAGTGAATTGTGTTTGGTCAACAGCAGTGTGGACAGAAAGCTGAGAAAGTGAATATATACTGAACAGGTGGGTATATTCAATACTGTGATCTCACCAGTGCTAATTAGACTAATAGGCTTATATGGATAGTGCATATTTTGCTTTTAATGTATGCCATGAAAATTGCCCTGTGGGTGTAAAATTGCTGCTGTTGGGTGAAAACCTGGTATCTCCAAAATGTTAACTTTTCAGGCACTAAGAAATACAACCTTGTTTTTAGCTTGCCAGGTATATTTTAGTTTATGTAATTGGTTTTTGAAAATATTTTATAAACCCAAACACTGCAGAATTTTCTCAACCCATAGAGGAGCATGTAATCATTCAACTGAAGTTAAAATCTGAAAATCAACAAAATTGGTTTTCACCTGACAGCGACAGCATGTTTGTTGAATTTGAACCAACCTCAACTGAAGAGAATTTAAATGAATTGACAGAAGTGTGTATGGGTTGTGGTCAATTCACTTTCAATTCAGGCTATTGAGTAAAGGATTTTTCTATGAAATGTGTTTGTTTTTCTAAATGTCCATTGCGAGAGGCATTTTCCTATAAATTTGGAAAAACTGAAAATCTTTTGCTATAACAAGGCGCTCATAGCCAATCTCATAACCAGGAAATTAAGCATCTCCCATTTATGAGTGCATTGGAGTTTCAATTTATATGTTGAACTGAAGTGGAAGTGAATCGCCCCCCAGCTCAGTAAGCCTGGAGAAAGAGTTGGGTGCACTCTGTATGCTCTAATCCTCAGCTGCACTTCTATTGTTCCAGTGGACTGACCTGTCCTTGTTGGGACACCCCCCACAGGTAGGGGTACCTCCCAGACTGGTCGCTCATCTCCCAGCCTCCACAGCTGATGTCACAGAGCGGCAGAGGGGGTTTCCTGGGGTGGTCCAAGGGGATCTGGGGAGGGACGGACAGTCAACCACCACTGATGAACAGCAACAGAGAAAACCTGATGTACTGGTCACATTCAGGGCCTCTAACTAGCTACAGTGGCTGGCAGAATGGACATTTTTACTACCACCAGCTACAGTAAAAAGGCCTGGTGGCTGGTGCTGGGGAAGGTTACTTTTAAAAAGTAATTAGTTATCCTGCTTTGTTACTTATCTTAAAAAGTAACTAGTTATATTACAAAGTTATTCTTTATTAAAACTAACCCACTTCAAAAACCTGCTGTAGTAATATGGCTTGAGCTGCCAAGTGTGTTGTTGAGCATTGTTGTAAAATGCAGTACAAGATTATCGCTCTGTTTTTACAACTGCACAAGATGCTGCAGAATTTCAAAATATAATTTAATTTAATTTAATTATATTTATATATTTATAAAAAAAAGTTTGTGCTACAAAAATGAAATAATATAAAACTATCGACATTCTAATTTTTAAAAGAAACTAGATAAAAACAGGATTATAGGGATTGAAATACTATCACATTAAGTTACTAGTTACCACAAAAAGTAATCTGAGTACTCACATTAGCATGCAACAGAAGGGGCTATACACGGTTAAAACTAAGGAGATGACCATTTATTCAGTCCAATTAACAGGGGTGATTGAGATCCAAGATAATCTGTTAAATACGTACAGTATACTGGGAGCGTTCATGATACATTGTGCAAGTTCTTATCTTTTCTGTCACCTGATTCACCCTGCCTACATTTACTGATGTAACAATCCCTTGTCCTATTAAACTAGGAGGAGTATTTACACAGGAACTTGAATGTTAGATAAATGGTGGGTGGCGGAGAGCAGATATGTCACTGAGGTTATTAAGTGGGCATTTCTCTGCATTAGGCCCACAGCATCTTCACAAGCCTCAACAGTAAGTTCTGCTGTTCCACTGCTGCTCTCAGCTCTGAACTGACCTGCGCTCACCTACACTACCAAGTACTGTAGGATGTGTGTGTTTTTATTGATTGTTGACTGATATAACTGGAGACTGTCCACACCTTGGCCCAGGTGCCTTGTGCTGTGTATCTCCTGTAGCGGATCCAGCGCCTGCGACGAACACAGGAGTTCCACTTCTTGTCTGGGGAGAAGTTGGCCGGGAAGTCTACTGCATACTCCCAACCCTGGAGAGACACACAGGATCCTCACTTCAATTTCAATCAAAATTACATATGGATATGCTGACTGGAATTAGAAGCAGTTATAAAAGGTATCTATAATTTGAATTTGCTCAAGTGATTAAATATTAAAATGGCTTGCTGTAGACAGACCTGACAATGGTGGTTTTGTTTGAGTGTGTGTCGCAAGGTGCATGAGTAGCTTGTTTATGCATGTGTGTTTGAGAGAGGAAGAAAGAAACTATCAGGTGACAAAAAGCAGATGTTCAGCAAAGTATCACTTGTCTATTTGTTGCATTTCTATGTAACCGTAACCCTGACCACCACCTAACCCTAAACCTAAACCTAACCCTGTTTGTAAACCTAACCCTAATCCTAAAATGAACCCGAGCCCAGACACTGAATATCTATAGATACTTTTCACACAGTTATGGGTAATCACTTAAAACTCAGTTGACTTTTTAGTGACACATTATAGTCACTTGATAGGAAGTTATCAACATTGGACTATCCAAATAAAGTGTGAGAAAGAAAGAGAGAAGAAAGAGTGACTGTGTGTGTGTATGTGTGTGTGTGTGTGTGTGTGTGTGTGCTGCCCCTCACCCCTGTCTGGCTGGGTTCTCCTCCACAGCTCTGGTCCACATACCAGTCTCCCTCCCACTCCCAGCTCAGGCTGGGCAGCTGGAAGCTGTGCAGCGGCTGGGGATTCATCCCCGTCACGTCGCTCCACGGCCAGCGGTCTGTGGGCAGCAGCACGTCCGTGAAGCCGTCCACTGGGTTCCATCTCTGAAGACACACAAAGAAATTCAGCATTACCCACGCACACAGCAATCTATTTAAAACACTACAGCCTATCAGTAAAATCACATTAACTAATAACCACGTTTCAAACGACATACTACAACAGTTTTTTCAGTCTAACAATTTAGAGTGGATGTATATTTAGTCATGGAGTAATAGTTTGTGCAATTAGTTTTAATTTCTATTAATTTATTTATTTTCAAATAGAGTTCAATTTAGTTTAGTTTCAGTTGGTTTTCATATGGGTTTTCATATGGTTTGCTAGGTTTAGTTTAGTTTCTATTTTGTTTTAGTTTTTATTCAATTTTGTTTTTAGTTAATATTTTAATCATGTTGACTGTAATGGATGTGGAGAATGTGTCCTGCGTCAATGAATCACTATTCATGTGTCCAATGATAAAAAAGGAAGGCACAAATACTCTTACTTGGAGAAGTATCTTCAGAGTTTCATATGTAGCAATGCAATGTTTGTAGATGTGGCTCTCACTCATTTTTATATAGTTAATTTTTGATCATTATGCTTTTAGTTTTTTAGTTTTTATTTTGATTTAATAAAATGTTTGTGCCTAGTTTTGTCAGTTATAATCAACTTTATTTGTATAGCACTTTTATAACAGTTTACACATTGCTTTCACAGTATGTAGACATTTTTCTCGTAAATTTAAACAACTAAGAACAAGAAGGCAACACAAGATAAGAATGGATGCTAAAACATACATAATAGTAATAGGATAAACAAGCTGCAAGAAGGCATACTTTTAATTTTATTCAGCTACAATGACCCAGTGGGGTACAGCCTACCTGGTTCTCATAGGTCTCCTCCCGGTAGCGGATGGGGGTCTCGCTGGGCAGCATGTTGAGGTAAACATGGTGATCACAGCCGATGCCCCAGCTGCGCCCCTTCCCGGCGGTGACGCGCTTCAGCTCCAGCAACTTGTCGTCGGCGCGCTCCCAGCGCCCGCTGGCAGTGGACAGGCTGTACACCCTCCCGTACACATCCACCGCCCACAGCAGCGTGATGGGCATGATGGGGCCTGGACAGAGACACCTGCACAGTTTCAACATATACACATCCTGGTACATATCCTTTCATGCACTTTCACTTTTCTTTATCTTTTGATCTTTTTAATCTTCTTGCACCGTCTTTCACCTATGTCTTTATTTTTCTTGTATTTATGTAAAGCACTTTGAATTGCCGTTGTGTATGAAATGTGCTATATAAATAAACTTGCCTTGCCTTGCCTTATATTTGAGTCTTTATTGGCAGCCTTATTTGGTATCCTGAATAGGTCTATGGCTATGAATATAAGAAAATTATTAGAGGACAGATTATTTTCATTTACTGCAGATTCATTCTTAGATGCATTCTCTATTTTCACTCTGGCACGCACAACATTTCAACATAAAGGGTTTTATTTTGAAATTTTTGAGCGGAAGTCCTATCTTTATTCTGGGTGGCTTTACACTCACTGGTTGGACAGAGAGCATAGGCTAATACTAATCCGCCATACAGTATATCCTGGCTGCCACCAGTCCTCTGCCATCCGTCCAAACAGGCCTTTTACAACGCTCTCTCCTATAAACACAAATGTGCAATCACTGGCGCTAAACAAGCGTTTGAAGTTTCTAATTGAATACAGATTGAATGCACTAGGTGTGCTGCCTATAAATAACAGCACGGGATGGGGTAAATTTAGCCTGCAGAGTTTTCTTAAGCCTGCAAGAATGAATTCTAGGTTTCTCATAGACTGCAGTGGCGCTTTACACACACGCAACGTTGTTTACAAAATGGATCAAATCATTATGGGCTCTTTAACACACAACAAGTAGCCTAGTACCTGAATATTTGGTATCCGATCTGCGGTTGTCAAGGGAATATCAACAGACGCGTCATGACATCAGGTGCAACAGCCGATACCCATGGCCCTTGCTTAAAGAGATTCAATATGCCTGTTAATAAACGATATGAACAAGAGGAGATGCATGCTTTCAGCGTAATAAGACAGGTAGCTATGGTATAAGGATTCTTGCACTGCAAAGTCGCCTATAAGCTGTTTACATCTCCACGGGACAGACAGTCCAGCAGGTAACGCACATAAAGAGATTTTCAAACATGACCTACTTACGTTTCAGGCTCTTTCATGCACCTTTAGATGTGAAATGCAAACTTATTAATAAACATCCCGGCAGTGGCATTTAATTCCCATTCTGGACCAGAGGAATGCTCCGTCCAATTCCCGACGCCACAACAGGAAATGGAGGAAGTGTTGGTGCGATTGGTTGAGAGTCGGCAGGTGTCCTGAATCTCCCCCTCTGATTGGTCGACCACAGCGGGGTCTGATATTTTTCCGACGGCCGCAGCTGATTGACGCGCATATTTCAATAATTTATTCCGCGCCGAATGAATTATTCAGGCGCAAGGTTGGTTTTACCTGTTACACTTTGGAATAATTCATCATAAACCATGACGAAACCGAAAAACAGCGCTACTTTTCATCAGTGAGATGTATAATGCATTAATGCATTATAATGCAGACATGGGCACTTTGGTCTGTATCAGTTCCGTTCACCTACACACCCTTGACTCTTGCCAAGCTTTATGAGGAAGTGTAAGCAAGTTTGCCCCCCCCCCCCCCCCCCCCCCCCCACACACACACACACACATATACACTGAACCATGCCGTGACTCCTCATTAGCCTATTTAGTGTGTGTTATTCCAACAATTGCATAGTAGCTTAGGTAGATCTCCTAGCATCCCAGATTCGTTTTTATTATAGATGCAGAGAATGGCACATGAAAATATAGTTGTCTGCTTCTGTAACGAGAGGAAGAGGAAGCCCTGCTGCAGTGCGTACAGCCCGCACAGTCTGTGTTTTCATGACCTGCCCCTTTAAGAAGCCTTCCTCTGCGCAGAGGCGCTACAGCAGCGCATCACATGATTCTTCTCTTGTGACAATCCAGACAGAAAGGAAAAGCGTTTCGTGAGTTTAATCTGAGTTATAAGGTGCTGCGATGACAGAGGGGCTTGTTTTGGCGATAAAGGACCAACTACAGAGAGGGAAATGGAGTTAAGTTAACCATTACCTGACTGCCTGCGACCATTCCTGTCTTTAAAGTGTACATTTGGCGAGTGTTTTGGGGGTGTTGTGCTGTCGGGGACAAAGTTGGCGCATGGAGAGGGACGAAGTTTCATTTTGGCGCAGCGGGTTTTCTTTGTTTTCTTTGTTTTTGTCGCTACTGCGTGTCAACGAAAGTCACACGGCTCTTCAGGCAACAGAAGCAAAGTAGCCTGACACAATTCTGTCCGCGCTTGTTATCGTTGCTGTGGATTTTAAGTTAAGGGCATAGCAGGAGGCAACTTGAGGACGCAACACGTCGGGGGAGATGGTGGACAGCAAACCACTTCTTCAGGACAGACCCCCCGCCTACAACGCCGTCCCGGGGACATATGAGTACGGCCCGCAGCAGCAGCACGGCTATGGGGCCATCCCCGCTCCGGCCCCGCCGCCGTACCAGTACCCAGACGGCCAAGGCAAGTAGCTCGACACTGGTCCAGACATTTACCAGAAACTATCCGGGCGAAGCGAGAGGTTTGGCTCCTGCTTACTTCCGTCTTCGTCTGTCGCTCACAGTCGGTCACATATCTTTTTTTTTTTTTTTGGCTTATTTGATTTAACCGACCAGCGTGATGTGAGGTCTTCCTAAGCTATGACAGGGTCGTGATACCATGTCTAGAAATGAGTATAAACAATTTAGTTTAGCAGGCGCCCCTGTTGTGCGCAGGCGTAGTATGGTGGTGGCAGTGGTCAGTAATGCATATTCACGAGTGTTTTTGAATAAATTAGCTGCTATGCGCATTATCTAGGCTAAATGTCCTGCTAGCCGACTGTTTCTTAATAATGCCATTTCAGACAGATGATTTCCCGCCCCTGTGCAGTTGTGGTCTAGCCGACAACGACTTTCATAGGCTGAAAATATTGGACGTGAATTATCTTGATAGTTAAGTTTAGGCTCTTTGTGATTACCTAACCAGTGGTGCAAAGCTCGCCCCCCAGTCAATACGACGTTGCTGTACTTCGGGGGTCCTTGACATAAAAAAGTTGGTCCAGTGTGTGCCTGTCTCGTGTGAAGGAGGCCGCTGTCCTCTGCCTGTTGTTGCTTCAGAGCTGAAACAGTTTCGGTGCTGCACTGGATGCACCAACAGAGTCGTGCTGTCATATTAAGTAGCAACATCTCATCTCCTGCAGATACATTGTTGGCCTGTCATTTCCTGCCTGCTGTGCAGTCACATCCTCCATGCCAGCTCATCTTTAAAGGGAACTAGACTGTTGCTGCAACTGAAAGGGATAGTGTGTAGTTGCTGTAAAACACTGTGTGCTAGTTGGTATTTTAGTGTCCCCACAATGTGTTAAATGAACAGGGAAGTGTTTGTACCAGAGCAAAGCTGGCCAACTTTTGTGGTACTGTAAGTATGGTAACAAAGATCATTGTACCGCACAAACGTCACTGCCGAAAGAAGTGGTTCCAGTGCCCTTTACCCCCATAGCTTATACTGTCCTGAATACTGAGTACACAGAGTAGTTTCTTATGACAGCTATTTCTATTTGATACACTGTATTGGCTCTATATTGGTCTCTATGGTCTATAAAATACCATATGTACTAAGTTACTTTTATATTTTTTCGCACCTTTAGATCACCTCCAGAATACCTTGTGTTGGCCAAATACTCAGCTAAAGCTTAGCATACCTTGACTTTGAAACAGCAAATACTAACTTGCACTCAACAGTCAGTTTCACTTTGTCTTTATTCCTTTTTTCCTGTTGGTGCTTAAAAAATAAGTTTATAATCTTGCACTATGGCTTCATGTGTTTTAGTACTGTTTGTAAATTATATTGACAGTCCTGTCATGTGTCATGTGAGTTCTCTCTCTGTGTTGCCGACCTGCTCACACACTCCACGATATCAGTAGAATCTGGTTGTGAATATGTGTAGCTGTATGAATGTGAAGCGTGGTGCTGCTCAAATAGAGTATTAATGCTCAACAAACACTCCCTGGGTAAAAGTGAAAAAAACAACAACATACACGTGTGAATACAAGCAGCGGAGGGTTTAAGAAAGGATAAATTATTGACCTCATTATAACCTTTGTCTGTACTATCTCACATTTTCTACTACAGGGTACCCCACAGCCCAAATGGGCCCTGCCATATCCCAGCAGCCCTACGCTGGGACTTACACCATCATCCAACCCTCTGTAGTGGTGGTGGGGGGCTGCCCTGCCTGCAGGTGAGGACACACACACACACACACACGCGCACACACATATGGATATTTAGAACATAAAAACTGTCACCTCCGCTACACCTAACAGTGGAGTACAAAAGTCCAAAAGTATGTAAGGAGTATAATAATCTTAGTTTAAAAATACCAGTGGAAACTCCTCTAGCCACTACATACACACTGAGCTAAGGATGGTGAGGATAACTGACATGAGAGAATGGATAATCATTCAGTGAGAGGAACCACATTTACAGTCATAACTCCAGGATGGAGACAGTGAGGCACCAAGACATTCAGCTTAGGGCTGCAACTAACGATTATTTTCATTGTCGATTAATCTGTCAATTATTTTCTCGATTAATCGATTAGTTGTTTGGTCTATAAAATGTCAGAAAATGGTGAAAAATGTCGATCAGTGTTTTCCAAAGCCCAAGATGATGTCCTCAAACGTCTTGTTTTGTCCACAACCCAAAGATATTCAGTTTATTGGCATAGAGGACTAAAGAAAACAGAAAATATTCACATTTAACAAGCTGGAATCAGAGAATTTTGACTTATTTTTCTTAAAAAATTACTGAAACCGATTACTTGATTATCAAAATAGTTGGCGATTAATTTAATAGTTGACAACTAATCGGTTAATCGATTAATTGTTGCAGCTCTAATTCAGCTTGTCTATTGATGAAAACAAGACCATTCAGATATTTACCACCAAGGTCTCTGGATTAGCAGGTGATAAGTATGAGTGTCCCATGTTCACTGTGTGACTAAGCCGGTTTCTGAGCTCAGTTCCTTCTTGAGGCTCATATCATCTGTGTGTGTGTGTGTGTGTGTGTGTGTGTGTGTGTTTATTTGTATATACACATCTACTCGCTTGTGCCTGTGTATACTGTATGTTGTCAGGCCTACACTGTGCTCTAATATCAAATGGAGATGACATTCAGTTTTGGAGTGTGGTTTCACATTGGTTTCACTGTGCCTGAATCAACATCCTGTCAGTCAGATGATTTCAGCCCCAAACATGTGACTGGGTTGGTCAGGCCACATGGGGCCAAAGGTCACCGCGGGACACGGTTCACTAGCAGACAAACTCTGGAAATCACATGTGCTCATGTGCCTGTTTCCTTTTGAATTATAAATTGTATATCTGGTTGGGGAGCTTGAGTAACTGGGTAGACCGGCTCTCATAGTTTCCTGGTCATAGTGCTTTGTAAATGCAACAGAATTGTTTATTGTTGCTTGTCTTTCGGTCACCATTTGCATCATTGCCAGGTTGCCAGAGTCAATAAAAGCCACAGTTCCTGGCACCGGTGTACAGATAAGCTGTGCAAATGCAAACACCTATGGCACAGCACCACATGATGCAGTGCCACAGTAGGTCATAGACAAACATTTTGAGTTTAGACCCATGTAAACAAGCCTTGTTTTAGGAGCTAGGATAATATTAATGTGTGTGGTTAAGCCCAATTAAAACTAGATGGCACTCAGTAGAACACATACCTCTGCCAACGCTATGCAATCGTCAATATATGCCAGTTCCACATGTCGGATTTTCACTTAAAGGTAATAATTTCTTCCATATCCCATTACTAACCTGTTTTACATCAGGAGATGCTCACATTTTCATGACTGGACCTGAAATGGGACATGAGATCTGCCTGTTCAAATTCTAGCCACTTAAAAATATTTTAGCCAATCACAACACCACATGGCCAATCAGCTCTGTATCTGTTCAGACCATTAGAGCTGCCCTTCTACCACTGGAAAAATTGGCAGGGCGGTTATGTCTAAACCAGAAATGAGCTCTGCAGCGCCTCCTTGTCAGAGGGTTTGCCTCTTCTTATGTCTCCTGATAGGCCACAATGTTTGCTGGTGTTGCATGACTGTTCAGAAGTTATATGCCTTTTAGTAAGAAGCCACACCAACTCACCCCCCGTTGGCCAATCAATGAGAAAGGTTAATCAGTTTTTCCTTTTTCCACAAAGTTTTGTGCAGATCCACTCATAACTTTTTGTGATATCCTGCTAACAGACACACAGATGGAATGGGGTTTGTGTGACATCCAGGACATATCTGATACACTTTGTAGCATTAGCTACAGCGTAGTGCTTTCAAAGCTACTCTTTCACCTCTGATCAGTCAAGGTCTGGGCTGATTTATTGTGTTTTGTATGTTAATTCCTCATGAGGGCCTCCAGCAGATTTACTGGCCACGCTGGTCGGCATGGTGCAGTCATGAGACCTTGGTTAGCACTTTGTTTACAGTGACTAAATTAAAGCTCCTCTGAGACAAGGTTGCTTTCTATTTGTATAAAAGCTCTCCTTTAAAGGAATCCCTTGACATTTTGAATCTTAATTGGTTATTTCTCTTCATCAGATATTTGTCGCACAGTGCAGAAAAGTTTCTACGCTGCCCTTCCCTTTCTCTAAAATAGCTTCTTGGCATTCCTCATCAAAACTGCGGGGCACTGCGAGCCAAAAGCTAAGCAGACTTAACATCTTGAGCACCGCTCTGTGAGTGAATTCAAGAAGTTGCACAAGGTTAGATGTTTTTTAGACAGTCACAAGGCGACACTATTAACTCCCAGTGCCGTGTTGCTGGGAGAGACTTGGGCAGATCAGAATGGCAAGTTTTTGTTCCCACCATAAAGATGATTAGAGAATAACTCTGTTCACATCATCTGAAATTCCTCCTTTCCCTGGCCTCTAGATTGAGGCTATGAGAGAACTCTATGGGAGAGAAGAAGTTGTAAAGGAAACGAAAACGAGCTCATTTTTAGACGCTCTGAATGACTCAGAAGACATTGAGTTTCAGCTCCAGTGGATTTTGAAGAAAAGATAGAATGGAATAAAGGAAAGACATTGCAAAATGAACTTTCTGTACCCTCAGGATCAGGTCACGCTCCAGCTGTACAGTACCTCCTGGCTGCTCAGTTGCATGTTTACCATGAAATGTCTGTACATGGTTCAGACTCACAACCCTAGAGATGAGCTTTCAATAAACTGTAGTTAGGACAGTGTGACTTGTGATCAGGCCTCGAATGCTCATGAAAGCTCTCTAAAATAGATGTGACTTGGTCATGTGTAGCCTTTGGCTGATAGTTGAACAAGCACATACTGTATGTTTTTTTTTTTTTCAAAATAATACCCAGTGTATCCATTATTTGATTTGTAATTAAATGCCTAAATGCACTTTTTAATGAATGAATGTTACCTTGGAAACTATTGTAATAACGTGCATCATTCAGTATATTTAATGTTTGGTCAATGTTCCTATGTTACTTAACCTTTCTGCCGTGTGTGTGTGTGTGTGTGTGTGTGTGTGTGTGTGTGTGTGTGTTGCAGAGTGGGCGTCCTGGAGGATGACTTTACCTGCCTGGGCATCATGTGTGCCATCTTCTTCTTCCCTCTGGGCCTGCTCTTCTGTTTCGCGCTGCGCCAGAGAAGGTGTCCCAACTGTGGCGCCACCTTCGGCTAGAGGGACCAAACTGCAGCTGACTCACACACGCTCCTATACGTGCATACACACACACATACACACACAGACACACACACACACACACACACACACACACACACACACAAACACACACGCGCGCAGTCCAGCATTGTCGTGTCTTTTATTTTGTTATCCTTTCTTAATATTGCACTTCGATGTTGCCATTATGTTATGTACAACAAATGATCAGGAAGATATTACCATGAATTATAACCAGACGCAAGTTTTTATTAGAGGCACGTGTGGAAAAATGTGTCCATTTTCTAGGATAGATCATGGCGTATGTAACTGTCCGGCTGTTGTCAGTGCCTTCACTACATGCAAGCTGAGAGATCGTCAGAGATTCCATCAATCATGATTTCTTCATTAGATGTAGGTCAGCTCATTCACCTGAGCAGATTCCTCTGTGTTTTGTCATGTCAGAATGAACTGAGGCACAAGTCGATTTTGTTCCAGAGGTATGATTTTGTTTAGTTGTTTTCCTTTGCTGCCACACTGCTCACATATTTTACATGTTTTTGGTTAACTTTGTGCTTGGTGACTTTGTACTCATCACAGCATCCATGTAGATCACTGATGAATCAGCTTTGTCAAGCAAACGCCACTTAACGCAGCCCTTTTTTGGAATCTTGTTTTGTTCTTTTTCGGCTCAGTCTGTCACATGGAATAACGGTATACAACCAGTTTAAAGAGACTTGTGGAAAAATCCTCGGACATGCAGTGTCCTGGCTGAAACAATGGACTTTTGTCAGACAAAAGTCTCTGCAGCATTTTGTCTGTTTTTGTTGATGATATTTCTTGGGGCCATATTTGCACTGACCATTTGTTTGATGATGATTCTACTAGGTTGTGCTTTTCCAGGGCCAATGCAGACCTCAGGTACATACAATCTGATATGCCCTCGACTTTACAACCTCAATCACTGTCTGACTTTGAACTCCTACGTTAAGGAGACTCATGTCGAAGCGCAGACTCCTATTTGAATGCATAAAGTCGCAATTAAAAGGAAGCATGCAGAGAGAAATAAAGCGTAGAAATCTCTCAATAATGTATAATCTCTGGATGACTTTTATCTTAGTACTTCACTTTGTGACAACTCAGCCTGCCCCATTCCTCCCGACCACAGACAATCAATCAAGAATGTCTCCCTCTCTGTATCTGCAGTATCTCCATGTGTCTTCGTCTTCCATCAGAGCAGGATGTGTTTCGTTTCTGTCCATGGCAGAAGGAAGAGAAATATGACTGGGGGGGGTAAAGGGGGGGATTTTAAATATTCTCGCTTTAGAAACACACTACGCACGCTGTAATGATTGAGGTTCTTACTTTTTATATAAGAGTTATTGTAATTAAAAATGAATGCTACTCAACATGGTTTTTGCCATTTTCTTCAACTCGAGTGGATGCACAAGTTCATGCTTTCATTATATAGACTGGGTGTACGTTTTCCCCAGAAGCAAAGCAACGCATGATAAGAAAATTAAAGTTATACTATGCGTAAATCACTGTGCATGATAACAAAATGAAAAACAATTTGAAGAAATAAATCTTTATTTTCCATACAGCAGTTTTTATTAAGGGCATAATGTGGGGCAGGCCAAAGACCAAAAGAACCGGTGTACATATTGAGGGCTTAAAATGCCATTCATAATGATTAAAGCAGAAATGACTGCACTGTCTGACTATGTGAGGATGAGCTCTCTGTCACAACTCATGTTCAGGTAAGTGATATTTTTACAGTGATAGTAGAGTAGGTTTGTTTCATTAAGGCAAAAGTCCTGTCTCCACACTCGTCTAGCTCTACAAAAAGTTAAATGTGTCTTTGAGTACTATGTAAAGCGCTTACAAATAAAATGTATTATTATTAAATTAGATGGCAAATGACAATTTATGACATCTGTGGTACAAATGTATATACAAGAGGGACTTGGGGATAAAGCTCACTTGTGTGCCTTTTTGGACGTATCTGTCTTTAAATCATTTGCAATTAATTGTATCTGCTAACTGCAACAGTGGATGCAACATAATCATACATTTTAATCATTAGACAATAGCAACACTATCATGCGGACCTGAAGGTGAAATGCAGAGGTCCCATACAGTACATTCTTCTACTGTCCTATGGCAACAGAAAAATCTTCAGCAGTCATTTCAACGACAAACAAGCGACATCAACAGCATAAATACATTGCAACAGTTCAATTTCTCTGATCAGTTTCTCATGTCCAGGTAAGAATGTGGTCTTTTCAATATCACCACCACAAACAGTCAGACAAAAATAGATATAGAAAATATATATCTTAAATATATGAGCATCTGTTCTGTAAATAAAATGGTCCCAAAATATTTCCGTATGGGGTTTGCAGCAGTAAGGGGGACACCAGATTCAAATAACATTTTTTGTGTGTGTAGACATCAGCTTGTTCATTGCTGGCCAAGGTTTGTTTGGTTCCATCGAGACGAAGAGCTGCTGCTGAACGGTACGGACTGGAGGAGAGCTGCGTCTCCTGGGTAGATGACACAGGGAGGTGGGCTAGGACCGGGGATGGTGGGTATGTGTGTGTGTGTGTGTAAATGTGGATTATCAGATGACTGGCGCAGAGCGGTCGTTGGTGACTGTCGGACGTAGCCGGACTGTGGCGAACGGGTTCCCTCCCCTGGGAACACAGAACAAGAGATGAGTGAGTGAGTGCCTGAATGAGAGAAAGGGAGAGCATTTCACCCCCCCCCCCCCCACCCCTTGTCATGTGACTTACGTGAGGAACGGAGCTGGAGGCCTTGAGATACCGTTGGGCTGGGTTGCCTGTGGACAGAAACACAGATACATTATCAGTGAACCTGTGAGTCACAAGACCTTTCACAAAATCCGTCCCACACATTTGCACTGTAGATAATACGTCAATGATAATCTCTCCCACCGTGTTTGGTGCGTTTGTTTGATCTATAACCCACTACATAAATTTGAGGCTGTTGAAGGATTGGACACACACACACGCAGTAGATGAATGGATGGGAAAGAGGAAGTGTGGGAAAGACGGTGTGCAGTGTCATGTCACGAGACGCTGCGTGGAATCTGGGGCTTCTGGAAAGGCGAGTCTGGTTCACAATCAACGGCATGAAGCGCTCCCATGACTAGCCAAAGTCAGACATTCAATACACAGGCTGTAGGTATCTATCAACAAAGAGAGGAATAACAGTTTCTCATTTTCTACTGCAGATGGAAAAACAAATTCTGTCTTCCCGTCTGGGACGTGCACCACAGATACACAGATCATAAAGCCTGCTTGAGTACACAATGATCATAAATTGTTGATTTTCCTGGTAACTGACACTGTTCGGGATTCAAAACAGTCCTCAACCTCGCTGCTGCAGTACTGTATAAATCCCACCAGAGGTCAGCAGTGGATAGAGTGACAGCGACGCTCCTCTCTAACCCTGCTGCCACCAGATGGGCCAGAGAGTTTTAGCCTTGGCACCGTCCCGCACACTGTGACCGCTGTTCCTTCTCATGGGACCCAGACGGTTTCACATCTGTCCTCCTCCTCCTCCAGATGTTTGGATTAGTAATCACTGAGCACTAATCAGAGCTGTGGGAAGCGGCTGCTAAGGGCAGAAACTCGCACGTTCTTTCATTCACACATGCACGCTCCGACTGGCTCATCCAGGCAGCCTGACTGTCTCTTTACTTTGGTCAAAACACGATCACGGTCTCGTTAACGCTCTCAGGCTGCAGTATGGTTCTGCGCGCCGATTCACAGCGCAGCCGGGGAACCAGGAATGTCTTCACCTCTGTCTCTTTTTTGCTCTGTTGCACTTATTTGGGTATCAACAGCCAGGAATGTCTTTGCTACTCTCAATTTCCGTTTCACTGATACTCCACAGGAAGGTCAAAGCCCTCTCTTCCCCTTTGTCACTCCTCTCTTGTTCTCTATCTCTCACATCGATCTCTCTCTCTTCTCAACACATCCATTCCTGTAAGTGGTTATCTGCTAAACACCAAACCAGTGAGGGTGCATTTTTTCTCATGGTGACAGTGCATTCCAGGGGCAACAACCCCCCCCCCCCCCCAAACCCTCCTCTCTCCCTCCCTCCCTCTCTTCCTCTCACCTTTCCTCCTCCGGTCCAACCTGCATGATGTAAAAAAACAAAAACAAAAACATTCCAAGACTTTGCTGATACCGATCACTGATGACAGCAAGGATGTGAAAATAGACATATTCAAACCTTCGGTTCCATGTCCGTTCCTGTTTAAGCTGCAGCACTAATATCTTTCCCAAACTCCAATTCTAAACATCGAGCTTGTACTTATCTATATGCGGGTAACTGGTCTAATTTTATATTGGGTCAAGTGCTTATGTGCCATGCACCATAAGTCACAATATCAATTATATGCAATGACAGATCAAACAGAAAATGCACAATATATTCAAAGTTATAGAATATACAGTATATACATACTCAAGATTGACATCATATCTACACTAGGTTAACTATTCTTAATTGGAGTTCATATCCTTCTCTCATTTTAATAAATAAAAACATAAATTAGTCTTTACTTAGCCATCTTTTGTAAATGATAAATCCTTCCTTCTTTCCCAAGCTTTATACACATACAGTACTGAGCAGTGCCAAACGCTGTGAGTCTGACTGCGAGTCTGTGTCCATCCTCTAAAGAAAACCAGTCAAGGTCACTAAGCTTATATAATTGTCTCAAATCAATATACAAAGGACAGGAAAACATACAATGCTTTTCATTCTCTATGTCTCCTAACTCATGGAATAGACACAATCTCTATTCCTCTGGGATATTAGCTAATCGCCCCGTTTCTATAGCTAAATATATTTACAATTTCACAATTTCTCTTGCACAGGAGCTAATTTTATTGATGCAGTGGTTAACCAAAGCTATCATATTTCCCTCTATTTATGATAGCGTTGATTGACCATCATAAATAGAGGGAAATACTGCATATAGTTAAAGTGTTTGCAGGCCTTATAAACACGACAAAACATGAACAACAGCAAACTAAAGGGGAGGAGACAGAAAGTGGTACAATTAAACAAGAATGAAAAGGGCTTGGGCTCAATTTATGACAAGTCCCTGTCACCTCCTCCTATATCTAAGCAGACTGATCTGCCTCTCTAACGCTCTTAGACACTTGCACACAGACAGAAAACAGGTACAACAAAAAACTTTCATTGTCGTGCCGTCACCTACACAGTCATGACAAGTGACTCACAGACAGCCTTTGGTGCTAGTGCCCCTGCCAACGGGCAATGTAACAAACAAATGCACACAATAGCGCACGCCCATACACACTCACGCATAAACACACACACACTTTTCCCACTCAATCATTTTTATTCATAGCTAACTGCATAGAGGACACGTAAATTGACGCAGTGCATCAGGCCTTTCACCTATACGTTTCATATTTAAAATTCATTTTTAACTAGGATGCAGCCACAAGTTGCTCACAAACCCACACACACACACACACACACACACACACACACACACACACACCCTCGGCAGCCCACTCATACACTGCACTGTACATGAACCTGTACTGTAGATCCACACCTCCTCACAAGAGCTTTTTTCCCACAAGCTAGCCATGTATTCTGGGCTGTGTGTGTGTGTGTGTGTGTGTTATGAATGGAGGTGGAGCAGAGCTTTGTGAGTCACTAAAGAATGAATGGAGTATAAGCTTCCCTGGAAGTGACTCTTGTCTACCCTGGAAACAGAGGGAGGGAGGAGAGAGAGAGAGAGAGAGAGAGAGAGAGAGAGAAAGAGAGAGAGAGAGAGAGAGAGAGAGAGAGCACGAGCGAGCGAGCGAGAGAGAGATTGTAAGAGAGGTAAGTTAGTGGAGAACGAGAGGCAAGTGGGCAGATACAGAGATAAAGACATGAAAAAAGGGAGATACATTGAAAGAATGAAAACAGAGAGAGAGAAAATACACAGAGAGAAGAGGGGAAGGCAGGTATCAGGTTCACTCAGAGTGGAATTCCACCAGAAGGCCGAGTCAGTGGCAGAGAGACGTGGGCCGGATGTGGAGTGACAAGCCTGACAGCGGAGACACACACACACACACTCACACTCACGGCATAAGCATGCTAGTGGTTGGCCCTACTATGCATGTCTGTGGCTGTATACCAAATGAGAGGTAAATAATAAATATTGCAGGGCTGAGAAAGAGAACAGAAAGGGATCTCCTTTCCATTCAACCTCTAGCTGGGTCAAACATCACAAACTACTGGCACCGGAACAGTCACACTGGCTGTGGGGGTGTGTGTGTGTGTGTGTGTGTGTGTGTGTGTGTGTGTGTGTGCATTGGTGATGTTCTTGTACTGTGAACAAAACATCCTGACAATGCTGTAACAGTGAGAAAAATACTGATAAGTGACTCGATTTTGACAGTCCTAACTCTTAGGATAGAGATGAGGCATTTAATGGTTATAGTTCAGGTTAGGGTTAAGGTACAGGGAATGAATGGGATGTATAGTAATGTATGGTAACTTATGTAAGGAGCTCATGTTTCCCCTTTGTCCTTGTAGGTGTATGTGATTAACAGGATATTTCCACTGACAGAAATGTTTCTCTCTCATGATAGGGTGGCTGTGTGTGTGTGTGTGTGTTGTTTTGGCTATTTAATAAAAATACTTAGAAAATTGATATACACTCATCATCACGCTATGGATGATGAATGCCAACAGGCAGTGTAGAGAAGTGGTAACACGGTGAACTAGCTCAGATGGTGTGTATGTGAGCGCGCGGACACGGCAGGTGTGACACACCGCACTGCATTTCCATTTAGCCAGGATGGGGAAGCTGCAAAAGCTTTCAGGGTGGGAGAAACCGCAACTTTGGCTGTAGGCTTTGCATAGTATGCAAATGGAAGAGCATTCGTAGACTAAAGGCGTAGCCATGTGGGTGTGGGAGACGACTGAAATAAGGGCACGTAATATTGAGGATGGACATATTTTTGAAAAACATTTTCTACCCCCATTTTAAGGCAGAAAAACATCCTTCATCATGACTTTAAATGTGAATGTTGTATGTTCATTATCACAGACGTCAACCATCCAGGCCAGACCTAGACCCTGTTCCCACTTGTGTCCCAATGTCGCTGCCTCTGAGTGGAGTAGAGGCTCCAGGAGTCTGGTTACCTGTCTGATCACCAGGGATTATCCAGACAGGGCAATCCTCTTTACAGCTGTGTCCTAGTCAGCTTGTACCTTCATCCCCTACAAGCATGTGGATGATCAGAGACCTGGGATTGTAATGATGTGTCATGTTTGGATGATAGCTGAAAGCTTTTGGGGGCCTTTCTAACACATTTCTAACCTAACATTCTAATCTAAGTTTGTATTCTACACAGCTATCCCTCTACTCATAATCAATTATACTCATTTATTTTTTGAAGAGGACATACTAAGTGTGCTTCTTCATTTTGCTAATAAAAAGATATAGACTAATGCCTCAGTATTAGGAAAGTAAGCTTAAGTTAGTGTTGTTTGAATCAATTAATATTGCTTAACACGGGGTGAAATACCCAGAATCAACACTTGTCAGTCTGTGCTTCTGCCTCCCATGCGTTTTTTCATGCGATATCCACATCACAGTAGATGCATCTACAGCAGTGAAGACTGACTTTGTCTCAGTGTCCCAATACTTGGATTTTTGAACAAATATACTTGCTTACACTGAGAAAATGAGTGTAACAGAGTCTTCAGAGTGCGGTCAGGTTTCCAAGACTGACATTAGAAGTTCACCTGACACCACACACACACATACACATACTGTCCACAGCAGCCAAGATAAGGCTGGACAGTCGACGGTACAGTAGCCGTGCTGCAGTAGGTATCAGGTGAGACCTGGAACTGGAGAGGCAAGTGGATGGCAGCCCTTGTGGCCCAGGTAGAGGATTAAGGCTAAGGTTGACTCTGCCAAGGTTAGGGGTTCAATTCCTTCTCACCCATACTAGGATGCAAGTACAGTATAATAACTTTCTACTGAAGTCACTGAAGGTTTGCAAATTTGCATTGTAAATGAAGAAATGAAAAGTAAATGAAGAAAAGCTGGCAGCCCCGATGTTTGTCGTCATTTGATTAAAAGAAAGAAAGAAAGAAAGAAAGAAACAGAAAACAGTCTCTTCCCATATAACCCAAATCAAATCTACCGGCCCAGTGACTGACCGTGTTGTGATCGGACGAGGAGGAGGAGGCTGCGGAGGGCGTGGGGGAGTGCTGGTGGTGGTGGTGGTTGTTTGTGATGATGGTGGTGACGGAGGAGGAGGCGGGGTTGTGGACCGGGGTGCGCTGCGGGGAGTCACAGTAGTCCGCCGGGGGGAGCACCATGGTCGCCTCGTCCGTCTCTGTGTCCTGGTGGTGCAGGTTGACCACGCTCCGACTGCGGTAGGGGGCAGCAGACACACTAGAGGGGAGGGAGGGAAGGAGGGAGGGAGGGTGACATAAGAGAGAGAGAGAGACAGAGAGGGGAGAGAACAGGGCAGAGCAAAAAAGAGAGAAAAAGTCAGAGGGGAGGGAAGGAGGAAGAGAGAGAGAGAGGAAGGGAGGGACACAGGAGTAACAGAAGGAAAGAATGAACTTAGTCAAATTAAAAAATGCAATTACAGGACATCTCATTAGTCTCCTGGCATGTGTACATATGTGTGTGTGTGTGTCCATGCGCGCGCGCGCGCGCGCGCATGGACTATCATTGAGCTGTTGGCATTCAAAATAACCACGCCGTTCAAAGAAGTAATACATTTTGATTATCATACTATAAAGCAAGGAATCTCTGTGTGTATGTGTGTGTGTGTGCGTGTGTGTGTGTGTGTCCTTCGCATATCTCGAGAACCGTTCGTCCGATCTACTTCACACTTGGAGGGTGTATTGCTGGGGACACAAGGACGTGCAGTGTCGGATTTGGTGCAATTTGGACACGCGACGCGTTCAACATTAATAAACTTTGAATAAACAGCTCTGTGCAGCAGCGGGGCAAACGGGCACTGCACTAGTGGGTAGAATTCAGAGGGTGTGTGTGTGTGTGTGTGTGTGTGTGTGTGTCGGTGTCGGTGTCGGTGTGTCCCCCAGGGGTGCTTATAGTGTAAACTTTCTGTTTCCGTGACTGGTAGCAGTTGGCTGGCAGCCTCTCTGTGGGAGGTGCAGCACATTAGGATCTAATAAATTAATCCAGCGGGGATTAGTCTCTTTGAAGAAAAGCCTGGAGTCAACTCTCTGAACCCCGTCTCTCTCTCTCATCAGCCGCAAAATCAATTCATCAGCAGCAAAGACACGGCATCCTGTTTCCTGATATAAACGTACTGCTGCGCTTGTGTAACTCCAATTTTTTTTCAATTTTTTTTAATTTCCATGACTTGAACTGAGGGTTTACACAGCCATATATGGGTTGAGCACATGAACCGTAAGGAGTCTATCAGAGTCCATGAAGCCAATAAATGCACGGGAATCAATCTGAAAATGAAGCTGTTTTTTTTATCTCAAAGAGTACATTATGTGAGTGACATGTCTCTATATTAAAAGGTTTTAAATAGATTTTAAATAGAATGGTTTCATAGGGGTAAATGAAGTGGACTGAATGCAGGATGTGACTTAAACATAATAGGAATCAAAGGTTGAGGAAGGGGAGACTCCCCCATAGGATTAGAAAGGTTATCAGTCTAACAGGAGTAACGAGAGGAAACACTGCCAACAATACAGCTGGCTGGAACATGAGACCTGCCTGTGTGTGTGTGTGTGTGTGTGTGTGTGTATTAGCCTGAACGTGGAGTCTCCTTACCTGTTGTTATTCACTAGTGGCTCAGAGTATGCACGGCAATAAGATGACGGGAACCAGCCCCTCCTGAGAGAGAGAGAGAGAGAGAGAGAGAGAGAGAGAGAGAGAGAGAGAGAGAGAGAGAGAGAGAGTGAGTGAGTGAGTGAGTGAGTGAGTGAGTGAGTGAGTGAGTGAGTGAGTGAGTGAGTGAGTGAGTGAGTGAGTGAGTGAGTGAGAGAGAGAGAGAGAGAGAGAGAGAGAGAGAGAGAGAGAGAGAGAGAGAGAGAGAACACACTTTTGTCACTCTTAGATATTTATTGTTATACATATTTATTTGCATTATTTTATCTATTTATTTATCTTTTCTCTAGTTATTTTTCTTTGTTTTTAGATGCTTTGGCAACCCTGTTCATCTGACATTCATGCCAATAATGCGAAGTGAATAGAGAAATGAGAGGGAAAGAGAGAAACCGAGATAGAGAGAGAGAGAGAGAGAAACCGAGATAGAAAGAGAGCGAGAGAGAAACCGAGATAGAAATGATTACATGTCTACCCCACTGCCAGAATCCCTATCATCCCGGCTATCATTCCACAGGCGTCTAAAAGCCTCTCTAAATGATTGCGAGCCTGTGGTGAAGAGCTGCTGCTCTGCTCTCACCTCACGTGGCCCCACTGTCCCCACTCCACAAGACAGAGAGAGAGAGAGAGAGAGATAAAGACTCAGTTCAACAGTGAATGTCCATGCACAACGCCCCTGATGCTTGACACTACTGGCTGCCTCGTGGGTGTGGAAGCGGGCGTGTTTGTAACGGATGCAGGTTTCGCTTCAGCCTTCGTCCTCCGCGCCACTGCTCTTTTTATTTGGATCATATAACACCGGGTGACTGGACACGCCAATGATGAACTTCTCCATATTGAGAGGAACAAACGACAGGCTGAACTCGTTTTGTGATGTTTTGTGATGGAACGTAATCGAGCAGACATACAGTACACTATTCACCTGATTGGTTAATGCCTACATTAGCCGCGTGAAAATTTGCATAAAGTAATTGAGAGGTCTAATCCTTCCTGACGCTACACTCCCAAATTCTGGCAGGTCACCTTCCCACAATCCTCTGCATATTTTCTACGTCACTTTGCCTGAGAATTTCCCTCCCAGTGAACATTGACTCACTGTAAGAGACACACAGAGAGAAATCCCAAACCCATCTTTCCTCACAGTGAGTATTGTAAAACTACTATCGAGTTATCATAATTCTCTCCAATGCTCTCTCCAATGATGAATGCCTGTTGTGATTATGGTAACAAAACGCTGGTAGTTGGTATGAAAAAGGTCTGGGAATGCAGGAGGCATACCCTGAACGCCTCATCCAGTGGTGCAATATGTTTAAATGCTTTGCTTTTTTTTCCTTTGTTTTAATGGACATAATCTTATTAACACCACATTTTCCCTTCTGGTTGAAAATTGATTATCTTCCTCATTAGGCTGCTATGAAGAAAGACAGTTTTTCAAAGGGAATAACAATTAAGTTATGAATGAATCAATGTGTTTTGAGGTACAGTACAATACCATTCACCTGTTTAAAGTCAAAGTTAAAGTCTCATTCAGACTTCAGCGACATTTCAGAGTTGGTTCTCCTGCAAGGCTTTCAACACAACACATCGGGAGCATTATGGCCTATAAGGTTTCAGTGGTTTCAATGAGGGAAATCATGCGGACATTTGTTCCTGCCCACTCACACACACAGACACACACACACACACACACACACACACACACACACACACACACAGACACACACACACACACCAGAATAAACTTGACTTAATAATGGTGTCTAATGGACTAAAAAAACAGCGTTGTGCTGAAGTTCTCCCCCACGCTTTCTCACCTTGATATGATAAAAAATGTTTCATTCAGTTTGAAAAGGCACTTAAAGACATTCACATAACAGTATGTAAAAGGTTCAGAGAAAAATGAGTGACAGCTAGTCACTAAGAAAATCTCAGAGCAAGGACTCTGTGTCATTGTGCCGTTTTGGTACAGATTGTTCACTCTTTCATAATCAGCGTGTAGCCAACCGGCCTCTCCCTCTACACGGATAAATGTTAATATTTGTCCATTTGGCTTGGAAAATGGGTGTTCCCTTTGTGCACCTGCGATAAAAAGGATCCGAGGTCCTACTGGAAAATACACCCCGGTCAATCGCATCGGTATTAATAATAGCCTTTATTTATTTAGGGAAAGGTTTTTTTTGCTGAGCACACATGCTCTTTTTCAGCACCGCTCCACATTCACAGTTACACACGTTCATAAACATTCATATCTCGGAGCTGCACAATGCAAACACAGTCTTCCAACACTGGCCACTGAGCAGCTTCACTGAAACAACTGTGGATTACAAGCCTTGCTCCAGGGCACCTCCATGATACTGATGGAGGGAGCTGAGGGTGACACTCATTCACTTTTCCAGATATTCCTAGCCAGGAATGCAAACTCACTAGCCAGCTGCTCCTCCAACTCGCTTGGCTTGGACAGAGGGATCAAATTTATGTATATTTTCTGAACCTGAGTCAAGTGAGGTGAAGATTATATACGTACATTCACATTCACACTAGAGTCACATTTATATATAATTCAGATGATATTATTTGTAAAATGTCTGAATGTATTGCTACTAGTGCATGATTGTCCCACTGGATGCAAATGTGTATCTATGTCTCTGTGTCATTCCTCAGTTCATCAATGGCCTGTGCGGGCATTTGAATCGGTCGAGGTGTTGCCGGGGCGAGTTGCCGGGATACGTTATCAAAGCTGATGTAAGACAAAGAGAAAAACCCACGCGAGAGCCCCGAATGCATCAAAGCCGAATTTCCTCCGGGATATTAAGCCTATCTCATCTGACGGCATGTTGTGATAAACATGATGATATACAGTTTTTAAGCCTCAAGGCCCTCCGGCTCACCCCGCTAGCAGCAATACGGCGGCAAGACCAAAGTTTTACTTGGTGGCAGCCTTACTTTTAAAAGCAACTCAGAACCGATTCCTTTCTACCCTTGATCATTTTTTTGGATACATTTGCCAGGTAATTTCCCTTGACAGCGATAAAGATCGAGCCTGATGAATGATTAAAATTCAAAAACACACTTCCCAGGGCTTTGGATCAAATCCCTGTTTTTAAAGTCAGACATCAGAGACCCGGGGAGAGCAGATTTGGTTGGAGCCTGTCTGTGTGGGAGAGCAGGTGGTACTCTGAACTTCTCTCTCTGCCTCACTCCAGTCCTCTATCGTACATCCCACCCTCTGGCTATACTTTACTTTGATTTCGTTATCAGCGAGTGCTCTAGCTCAGGCTGTGTGTGTGTGCATGGCTGGGATATCAATCAGGCTGGGGACCATCTGGCTAGTTAGGATAGTCCAACTCATCAATCAGCTGAATAGTAGGAGGATGGAGGAACAAGACAAACATTTAAAACAACTGATGATTGGGCCATGGGGAGGCAGGTGTTGATTACAGTAAATGCACACTACAAATGAGGAAGAAGGGATGGATTGTAGTTGATAATTGGATAAATATAGGGTAGCTGCTGGTGCACAGAGTATGTCCTGATTGCCTATGTGCACAAAACTTCCCGTATTTGTGCGTGAATACAGGCTAGTCTTCGCTTACATGTGTCTGTTTCATATAAACACAGTACATGTGGGCTTGACTCACTTTCCAGTCTTCTCCAGCTCGCCGTACATCCACCCGTCTCTTTCGTCAGGGATGAGCAGGATAATGACGTCTCCCTCTTCAAAGCTGAGCAGTGTGTTGTTGTTGCCGGCGGTGTGGGGGAAGATGGTGCGCACACGCGGCCTCTTCACTATGTTGTTGAGGCCCGTGGCAACAGACACAGACCTGGGGAGGCTGCCCTCCTCACTGCCCCCGTGGTCTGGGAGGACAGAACAGGACAGGGTAAGGAGGAGGGACATCAACGTAGATACAACAATGTACTAAAAAGAATTTCATCCAGAAATCTCTCTTGCATTTTAACCATGTGATACCCAAATCCTAAACCCAAACGACACAGATTCTGTTGTTCTGGTCAGGATAATAGGCCATCACACAGAGAGAACAATGCTCTTGCACTGCACTCGCCGCGTTGAAAAGCACAATGCTGTAGCCTCTCCAGCACAATGGGTGGTGCCGACTGAAAACCAGTGCCATATTTATAGTACCTGAGTGCCTATCTGTGCTGTTGTTGGTAGTGCTGTACTCCTGGGTGAACATGTTGGCCAGAGGACTGGTCTGAGCCTTCAGAGGTGGGGCTGGGGGTAGCACCGAAGACTCGCGTCCCACAGAGGTGTTCTGCCCACAGGAACATTAACAATACCGGTTAGCATGGTGGCAACACTGCAAGTGTTGGGTCAATACTGTTATTTAAGCATATCAAATTGCATTGCCATCACAACAGAAACACTGGGAACAGTAATTCCCCAAAAGCAAAACACAGACTTTGACTGCTGTTTGTGCAGAGCAGATTTGTGAAGTTAGTTAAACTATCTTCACAAATCACCATAGTATACGGTTTTAAACATAACCAGTTACGCTAAGGAGGTAATTAATGAAGGTAATTTTCCTGATTAATGTGCAAATGTATGCTCCAAAATCATCTGTTCTATAAGGGGAACCTGTGGTGTAAGTATGACATTTCTAACATGTATTGTTCTTGAGTTATTGTGTTCACAAGAAGAACGTGTCTACACACACAGACTCACAGATAGATGCCACCATGATGACATAATGTCCTGCATGTACTGCGCATAAAAAAAGAAAAGGCACTAGAAAATAAAGGAGCAGCATATCCGGGAACAGAACCTGTCCTTATTTGTACCCTCCTCCCTCCCGTCCCGTCATACCATGCTGTGTCGTGAGGGGGCGGGGGAGGGCAGTGGTGTGATGGAGATTGGCGTGCGCAGCCCCTCAATCATGGACAGGATGGTCTCTGGCATGTTGGTGGCATCGTTGCACTGGTCCTGCCAGCTGGGCAGCTTTGCCGTCAGCATGTCTCTGGCCTGGCCACCAGGAAAAAAAAAAAGATAGAAAAAAAGATACATTGTGAAAATGGTGTACACATTTTGGAATAAATTGTTCCGAATTTGGTTAGATTTAACACTACAGAGGGCAGGTCAATCAAACGAGCACATGTACCATTTAGCTGCCTAATTCCAATATGACCCCTGCCCCTATTAGTCGGTGCTCTCAGGCGAATTCTCTCCCTTTCTCTCGGGTGAAAGCGCTCTAAAAAGTGTGGAACAATAAATGTGAAAAAATAAAATGTGAGATTGAGATCAAATCTGTATTGACTATACCATGCTGGCAACCTTCCTGCACAGCACAGTCCAAAAATATCTATTATGGTGTTAAATGAAACACACTGACAGGGGCAGAGCACAAGTCGGCCCAGGCATGTACAGTGTATGATCATGATTGGTGTTGTTCCTAGGATTTAGCTTTTTATAGCAGAAAAGGTTAGGTTAAGTGAAAGTACAGAAAGTAAAAATGCCCAGCATGTTTGCCGTTCGTGTGTCTTCTACCTTATCGTGGAAGGAAGCAAACTGGTAGGAGAAGTTGCAGTGTTTGTCCACCAGGAAACAGAAGCGTCTCTTCTCCTCCAGCAGAGCCTCCTTACAGCCATCGGCTATGAACTTCTGCATGTCCATCTGACGGCTGGTCAACGTCTCCAGGCACTGGAAACATATACACACATACGCATATGATGGTACTTGAGGATCATGCCTCAGTTAGTGCCCATACACATGCAAGTGCTCAGTCATAATCTATGCAGTGGAACAAAAACATGCATGCGTGTATACATGAACCTGGATATACCGACGTGCACACACCCATACACACACACACACACGTCAATTTGAATTGATAGGTTTGTCTTCCTTTATGCAACGATCACAAAGCATCTCACTAGATCATCACATTTTCTTATCTGCCTGTCCACATGGTTCCCAGCCATCCAATCCCTTTCACTACACAGCTATATAAGAACGTAAAGGGCAGTGTGATATGGAAGGAGCAGGGATCCTAACTGTATGTCCTAATCTCTCTCTTGCAGGCACACAGGTATTATTAGACAACAGCATAAAGACAGACTGGGTAGTATTTAGTCTTTAGTGAGTGGACAGAGGAATAGGAGGAAGAGCGGGAGAGGACACAGCAGTGGTAAGGAGGGGCTGCCTTATCTACACTGACAGCCTGGGATAATGAAAGGTCACGAGGGTACTCAAAGGCTCTTAGACTAGTGCGTGCGTGTGTGTGTGTGTGTGTGTGTGTGTGTGTGTGTGTGTGTGTGGTCTTTATGAAAACGTTTCATCTTCAGCTTTTTCCATTCTATCATCTTTCTTTATTTGATATTCCTTCTGTTATGGCAATGTGGCCATATCGACTCATTTAATACTTATGACCAAGAAATAATAATAGAAGAATAGATTTACTGTGGTAAATGTATGAACTGAATTGAGATGCCAGAGCCGGAAACAATCTGCCCAAAGTCAACTTTAACATTGTATCCTAGAAAGAAAACAACAGTAGACATAATCAAAAATACCCTGAGTTTGCAGAGCGAGTGCACAGGGAGGGGAAACAGTCAGGGGAATGACAGGGTGAATCATAGTCAACAGATGAGTTTTGATCTTTTTTTTTTTAAAGAAGCTAGAGTCCCTGCATGGCGGGTGTGGGAGGTTAGGGAGTTCCAGAGCCGGGTGCTGCACAGTTGAAGGCTCGAGCACCAATTGTAGAAAGCACGGGCTGCAGTGTAGTGATGGAGGAGTTGGAGTTTGTGCGTGAGTTAGGTGGGGCGTCCTGAGAGGATGCTGGTACAGCAATCCAGCCAGGAGGTGACAAAGGCGTGCATTAGAGTTTCAGCACTGACGGAGGAGAGTGAAGAGCGAGTCGGGAGATGCTGAGATTAAAAAGTGCAGTCCTTGAGATGTTTGTTATGTGGGGTTCGAAGGACAGTGTGTTGTCAAGGGTAACGCAGAAGCTTTTCACTTGTGTTGACAGAGGAACCAGGAAGCCATCAGTGATTGTAAAGAAGTTGGGAGCCATGGGTGCTTTTTATTATTTTATCACTGCTTGATAAAATAATAATAATAAAAAAACTGGAACCTCAGACCAAGAGGAGTCATGCCATATCTGCTTTGACAAAACTATTACACTACTATTGTTATATTGTTTTTCCAAACAACAGTGGGGAGCATAACTCTCTCTTAAAAAAACAACAACAAAAAAAAAATCACATGCTGTGTGTGCTTCTGTATGTGTGTTCCCTCATCTCAGTGACAAAAGGTTATTCTAGCTAAGTAGCTTTCAGCGGGAGAGATATCATCCTTGTTCAAACAGTCCTGTCTGTCTGACTGAATCTGTGTATCTGTCTGTCTGTCTGGATGCCAGACAGTCCTCAAATGAACTCTTCTACTCTACTGTTCTCTACTTTTCTATGAGTTGTTTTGCCAAATGATATCACACTCTCAAGTGCATGTTATCATGACAAGCTGACCTTGTTATAATGTCCACAAACAAGCAGATGCAAATAATTTGTGAATGCCAACATACACACCTATACAAATAAAAACAAAACAAAACTCTTCTCTTTACTGCCCATGCTATGCGGAAGTACGCTCTCCCTTTATTTCTCTTTCTCCCTTTCAATATCCACAAATGGAGTAATTTGAGTCTAAAAGCTTTGGCTGTGTCCCCTCCCTCTGCATCTGCCCTCTCCAGTACCCTCAACAGTTTTGTTTGTGTCCACCTGTGACATCCCATAACGTCACCCTGCTGCCAGAGGAACCTGTGCTGTGGCTGCCTGGCACTGGAGCAGATACACAGGAATCATTGTCTGTCTATGAAACAGGAGTGAAGCCGCAGATAAGGTATCATAGAAATCGGAAAGATGAGCTGGAAAATTCAAATTCTGAGAGAGAGAGCGAGCGAGAGAGCGAGAAAGAGAGATAGAGAGATAGATAGATATATAGATAGATGAGAGAGAAAGAGAAAGAGAGAGGGGGGGAGAGAGAGAGAGAGTGGGAGAGGGAGAGAGAGAGAGCAAGAGCTATTGTTTGGTTTCTTTCTCTTCTTCCAAAATCCATTCTGTAAAGAAAGATGAGTCAGGCTCCTCTGTAACTGTGTGTGTGTGTTTATGTGTGTGTGTGTGTGTGTGTGTGTGTGTGTGTATGGAGAGAGACAGAGACTTGCACAAGAGAACGAGAAGAAAAACAATGACATGGAGAAAGGAAGGGAAAGTATAACTGTCTTTTAGCGATGCTCTAAGGTCAAACGACTTTAAACTTGATTCTTATCCCCGTTTTATTTATCCCAACATGATTTCAGTAACAGGCTGAGTCTGTGCTGACTTAGCAGATTTTGAACAGTTGTGACAGATGGTCGGCATAGATGGTAGTAGTGCGAGAGGGGTTTGGACTCATTGGGCCACATGCAAGAACCACTCGTACGAACAGATTCGTTCTTAAATCACTCGTACGAGCGATTTAAGAGAACTTGCCGCATTCACCAATTTTCTCGGATTTACAATTTTCTCTTAGGTATGAACAAAATGTACGAGTGGTCCAGACCTGATGTACGAGTCACATACAATCAACCTGCCATTCTCCAAAGCAAAAAAAAAACTTTGTTGTTGACTAATGGATTGTCTCTCTGTCACTTAATAATAGTAATGTATAATCATGTTGCGATTAACCAGTACAGTGGTTACAGCAACAGGAAAAATAGCAAGGGAGCACTGATGGCTTTTTCAAAAGAAGGTAGTGCGTAATTTATTTTACTATTTATTTATTTTTGCCGCATAAAATCTCATAAGTATCCATGTGGGTTAGTGGCCTATAAGTGCGCTCAATACAAAGACAAAACAAAAAACACTAATAATTGCCAGGTTATTTGACAAACACTCAGATGAGACAAAGGCAAGGTTAGATTGTATTGGGGGAAATACATTATAGAGGGAGATGAATCTAAATTTAGGTCTTACCAGGTTGAGGTGCAAGTCACTGTCCAGGGCGACATTGCTGAACACCTGGCACCGCTACATCGCCAATTATGGCAGATACGCCTATTCTTTCATCTGTCTGTGTAACCGAGAATTCCTCCTGGCCCTCCTGTTGCAGTCATGGATCGCCTTGCTTTTTGCATCTAATTTCATGTCAAGCCATTTTTTTTTTTTTCTGTGACGGTGCCCTAACAACAAATCACTATAGTCCTATAATATTCCTATAATACTCCGATAGGGACTGTGTCTGTGGTACTCAATAGTGAGTTTATAGTGACCTTATCATGGTATTTTTGTCTTCTGTAGTATCACTATAATATTCCTATAGGGAATTATAACTTTGTTGTGATATTTATTTAGTGTTCATCTAAAATGTGTAGGAATACTATAGTTGTTTATCGCAAGGGAACGCACAGTTATTTTTCCCCATTCCTTGGCTTTAGCAGGGCCTTTGATTCCACTATTGAATTATATTAAATATTATATGCTTTGGTTGACTTATTTCTGATAGTAGGACTTCAATCTCAGAGCTGGTAGACTTCTCCTTAGTCTTCTGTGTCATTTTTATGAATGAAGCTTCCCGACATATGGGCCGGACCCCTAACCTTATATGGAATTATTGGGGCGTCAATTATGCAAATTCACAATTCTCATGAACGCGCATTCATTTAGAACAGGTGCCATTCATCATGTTTACGCAGGTCATTTACGACAGTTTTCTGAAGATACAAGCGTTTGGTGAATCTGACGTGGCACACTCGTATGAGTCCACCTCACAAAAAAAGTAAGAGAAATTTAAGATAAGAATACGAAAATGTTCTTGCATGAGGCTCTTGCCTCCTGATCTGCTCGAAACCATCAAGATTATTTCAAACATCTTTAATTTTCTCAAATTTGGACAAATCTGGATTTGTTGAGAGTTGAGCTTACAAATAAATGCACAACAAGTTGATGAATATAGTAGAGTATGCTGTGGCTTTCAAATCATCTCCACTAGCGAAGAGAAAATACACCTTTCCAGAACTGAAGAAGTGGGCGGTGTTCAAGTGGATGAGAAAAAAGGGTTGTGCTTTTTCCACACACACACAGACACACACACACACACACGCACGCACACACACACACGTCTTCTTAATCGCTTTACATCTGTCAACACTGCAGCAAACCTGTTGCTATGGACAACCTATCTTTATCCCCAGAACTACAGGTAAGAAAGAGAGAGGGATGGCAACAGAGAGATGCAACAGAAATAGAAAAAGAGACAAAATGCAATTCTACAAAAAATGAACCAGACTTTTCCCTGTTGGACATGAAAGAGCCTTAATATAGCTCAATCTTTGTTAATATTGCGGACAGTGAGAGTAAATCCTGCGCTCCCTTTTTCAGGTGATTCTTTTAATCAATTGTTTGACAGTTGTGACAGTTCTTCCCATTGCCTTGTGTAATCCTGTCTTTCCTCTCTGACAGATCGTTCCCAGGCTTTGAAGTGTCTTTGGTGTCTGGTGAATCATCTGCTGCCGTAAGCTTCTGCCTCTAAGCCCTGACACCCTGTCTGTCTGTCTAACTCCTAATACCTGGCCTTATATCAGATAAGTGAGCGAGGCGGCAAGAGAACAGTCTGACTCGTACTAGGGTGGGAAGGTGAAGGAGAAGAGAGAGGTGGGAGAGAGAAGGAAAGAGCAGAGAGAGAGGAAGGTGAAGGAGGGAAAGAGGCAGGAAAAACGGTTGGGAGAGAGTGGGGGCGAAAGAGAGAAAACGAGAGACAGAGCCAGAAAGAGACAGGCAGATGTAAAGAGTCAGAGAGAGAGATGGGGCAACAAGAAAAAAGTTAAAGTTAGACGAAGAGAGTGAGATACTGAGCTAGACAATATCTCACCAGATGTGCATGGATGAGGTAATGCCTACTGTCTGAGGAGTCACCCTGGGGTGGTTTCACCATATTTTCAAAATGTTGTTCTTATCACGCTCAAAGTGGACATGAATGACAGCGCTGCAATTCAAGTCGCTAAAACTTGAGAAACTCAATGAGAACTGTTTTTTTTGCCACAGAGCACTTCATTTGCTGCGATCAAGAAAAACAAAACCAATACTCTGGGCTTCCACAAAGTGAATGTGGACGGTTAACGCTGCCATGAACCTCAAGTGGAAATGGTGACTCACGTCTTCACTGAAGTGTCATTCCTTTTAAGGTGTCTCCCTCTGTCTCTACCTCTCTTTCTGTAACCCTAGCAAGTGTCTGTGTGTGTGTGTGTGTGTGTGTGTGTGTGTGTGTGTGTGTGTGTGTGTGTCAGAGGGTTGTTCCCGCTGCCAGACTAGGGTAGGGTAAACCGTGTTGACAGAATACAAAACCCTTAAACACACATACACACACACACACACACACACCCTGTCCAACAGGCTGCCTGACTGGATCAATGGTAAGCAGGTTATGTAAGATTTCGTAGTTTTGAGATTAAACTGATCCACAACTATCATTTTGCACGGTCACGGTTGGGGTGTGGTGTTTAGCTGTAATAACAGCTTCAATTAACTATGACGCAACAAAATCTCATCTGTACATCACTTTGGACAAAAGCGTCTGCCAAATGGGAACTTGTAAATTGTAAATTGCAATAATGAGTGATTTTTCATGAGACTGTTTTATGAAATAAACTATGAATATTTATTATCAAAAGACTGATGGTCAGAATTAGGACAAAAGACAAAAATTGGACGAGAGGTTTTTATCTTTTTGTCAGGGCCAGTGTGACATTGACTGGATCCTCCAGTATATCGGCACATGTGGTGCTTGTGCGAATGTGTTAATGTGTGCTTGCGAGTGTAAGGGTGGGAGAGAACGAGTGAGAGAGGGAGAGAGAAAGAGAGAGAGAGAGAAACACAGCTGTTCATTTCAGCCGCAGTCATTCTCAAGGCTACTTTTCATTGCAGTCTAGCAAACCTCACTAACAGCGGGTCTAAAAACAAGCCTCGTCATAACCAGGCTTAACGTGCCAGGTAAAGCTTTTGGCTAACTGACTTCACAGGATGGGGCCAGCGAGTAGGAGGTCCAAACTGTTGCCCAACTGTTGATGGTCAGTTATTACTGGCAGCCATTTAGTGTGGAGGAGGTTCTGCATTTGTGCCTAAGTTTAAGCACTTAACAGACTGATTTTATATCTATCAAGTCTGGCAAAACATTTGCATCTTCCTTGTTCATCTCCTTTTTGTGTTTTTGGTAAATACATTTGTGCTTGTGCGTGTCCATTTTGTCGGTGTGCATGCGGGCGGAGGGAGGTGATATGAGGGAGGGCTGCATGCAGGCATATTCCTGGAACGGACCAGTAAGCCAACAACAAACAGATCTGCTCCTGCATGAGTGCACAGGTAAATGTTACACTGGCTTTGAAATGCTTCATCTCAGGTGTCAAGGTTTCTGTATGTGTGAATATGTCTGCACATATGTGAACATGCCTGTGTGTGCGTGCATATGTGTGTAAGAAAGAGCACCTATGTATCTGTCTGTGTGTGAGTTTGTGTGTGTGTGTGTGTAGGTGTGTCCACGTCCATCTCACCTCGCTCTCCTTGTTCTCGTACTTGTTGGCGTTCTTGCCCTGGCTCTTTCTCCTCAGCTTCTTCAGGTCGGACTGGGACCGCTCCAGAGAGTCCTGCTTCATCTTGTGCTCCATCTGGTACCTCTTAAATGTGGCCTGGGAGAGGACAGACCCATATGAATATAAACTGGAAAACCAACCTGATATTGACTGGCTCAATGTTGCTGGGCAATTTCAATCCATGGCCAAAAAGTGTGAATGAATGCATTTTGAAAAGTAACCAACCCACATACCACCTCTAGATATTTACAGCTCAGGGTGTGGATATCTGACTGATTGATGTTTTCTTTCAGTGCCACACACTGAAGGTGCCAAGCCTGCATCGGCTTACAACACATGTCCATACATCTGTGCAATATGCATGTATAAAAAAACATATTCCTAATCAAATGCAAATGCCGTTTCTCTCAGGATTTACGGATAAAGGTTGCCACATAGTATCAACCATTTCTGAAACATATGTCATGATTATAAATATTTTATTAGCTGTAACTGACATTTTATCGGTCAGTCTGATATGACATATACATGTATTCTGCCACTTATATAAACATACCGTCTAGACATCATTATGTGTGGTTCCATCTGCTGTTCTGAGGCGATGAAACTCGAACAGAAACAAGGAAACTTTCAACAGAGACAATAAAGGCTCTGTAAAGCCATGTATATGTCCAGCTACTTTTGTTTACTGTAAAATAGTAATTTCCACTCTTGTTCCTAATTATACATTTACTGCCACAGCTACAGTCATAATGAGCAGCTATTAAAGAACTGAACTGCTGCACAGCCCTGCACTGCATAGGTGGGAGAGCTAATTGGGAGAGTTGATCGGTCCTAGGGTTTAGGTAAGGACAATAGCCTCATTCAACGATCTCACTCCTCCATGATGTAACATTTAACATTGAAGCCTTTCGCTTACGCAGTTATCCAGAGTCGCCTACAATAAGTGCAAAATGTAGTTGTGACCATTTGTGCTTCGCCATCACTGCCAGTACCTTCTAATGAAGATGCATACTGGACAACAAACCAGTGATGAGAACCAAAAAAGATAATGAGATAGATTGTGGAAGTGTGTCTTCTTATGAGGGGGAGGGATGGAGTGCTGTAACCATAGAGTGACTCACACACATGCAAATTTACACGCCGATAAACACGCACATACACACATGTGCAGGTACATGCACACTGTGACGTCCCTCCCCCTCTGCCTGTTGACTGGCTGTCTTGTTTCCCTTCAGGGGAGGTTATTGGCAGAGTGGGCCAGGTCGTCAGCCAACTCATATCACCTGGGTAGCTGGGGCTCCTGGGGTATATAAGCTGTTGTGATAGCTTAATGGCTCTTTCTTCTTTTCTCTTCCTTCTCCTCACTATGTTTGGTCCCAGGTCTCCACCAGCCATGTGGGGCTAGGCCGGCATTTATTTTGCACCTTTCATCACGCACACACACTACACTTCATTCATCCATACACTGCAGACATCACTGATGGTTTACATTCATTCCCACTGATGCTTTTTGGTTTGTTTTAGGTTTATTTGAGTTTAATTAAGTTAAAATAAATTACTTTTTGTATTTAAATTCATGTGTGGACTCCCTCTTTGTCACATCCTAGACCCGGGTTGTGACAACACACACACATCCACACACACTGTAACTACTTACTGTCATGTATTTGACATCCATGTCAGTCTTTCTCTCCAGCTCGGTTATTATCTCCCTGTGGAACCTCTTAAACTTCAGGTGAGGAGGAGGAGGGAGGAGAGAGAGGAGAGGGAAGAAAAGACAGGTGATTATGAACTGGACGGGTGGAAGGAGTGTTACAGTTTGTCAGCTTGACAACGGCAAACAGGGAAGATAAGTCTCAAAGGGAGAAATTGAAAGTGATCATTTAGCGCGTGTGTGTGTATATATCAGTGCAAGCATGGCGGGGGTGAGAGCCGAGTCCAAGGTTGTGCTTATGAATGAGTCAGAAACAAAGCGTAGGAATACCCACAGACTTTTCTCGCTTTCTCCCTTTCTCTCTATTTCCAGCTCGCTCATTAGTGTGAGGGTGTTGGAGCGCTCACATCACCATAGCCTTGTTGTGGCGTGGCGGCGGCACCCACATGGGGCATGAAGTCCCCGCGTTGTTGCACCAGAAAAAATTACAATTACAAAACCCAATCACTGAACACACACACACAGATGACTACACAGACAATCACACAGTTATTACTGCCCATCTGCACGCACACACACACACCTACACACACACCCTCATGGCAGTCAGGGAAAGGTTTTCTTCCAATCCTTTTTCTGAGCTGAATTGATATTGTGACTCACCCAGTGGAGTCCATTAACAAGTCAACCCACTCGTAAACGCTGTTAGCAACAATGACTCAGGGGAGCGCCTAGCAACTTTTCTGCCCCAAAGTTCAACTTATACAGGGTATTTGTGTTATTTTTTTTCCCCAATCACAAAGCTCATGCGACATTGTAAGACAAAGTCCTTGTAGCTGCCATGTTAGGAACTACTAAAAGTCAAGTGTGGTGACTTGTTTAATATTCTACGTGTTATCAGCACTGCTGTGTTAGCATGCCTATGGCTCCAGCAGGTGTTTTTCCAGGGCATGTTGAGGCCTGTCCCCGTTCCCTGTAAAACAGCTTGGAAATAAACTAGCAGGTGCACCTATACCGCAAACCTGTTGTTTTCTTTACTCATCAAGCCTCTTTGTTCTCTGCCTGTCCCTGATGTTATTGTAGCTGATGAAGGGGGGAAGGGAGGAACGGCAGTGACTACCGATGAAGGTGGGAGGAAGAGAGAAAATGACTGCTGCTACTGCTAATGAAGCTGCTACTGGTGACTGTGTGTGTGGCTACATGGCGCTTGGTGAATAAAGCTTGTAGTGTAGGTTTGGCTGAAAACATATTGAGCAACAGGTAGAGAGGGAGTGTGAAAGAAAGAAAGGGTGAGCCATAGCAAATAGGTGTCACAGGCTTTCCTGGATATGCGTATACAAACACATGCACATACGTAATACTCACATTTTCCTCTAGCTCAAGGTGAACCTTCCTGTGGACTTCTGAGATTTCCATCAGCACTACGCCTGCGAGAGAGGGAGAGAGAGAGAGAGAGTGTGAGAGAGAGAGAGAGAGAGAGAGAGAGAGAGAGAGAGAGAGAGAGAGAGAGAGAGAGAGAGAGAGAGAGAGAGAGAGAGAGAGAGAGAGAGAGAGAGAGAGAGAGAGAGAGAGAGAGAGAACAGGTTAACTTCAGATGAAAAATAGGCCAGTGGTATTATTTGGTTTCTTTGTCCCTTTCTTTCATAATCTTTTCTATACAGAGAGATGGAGAAACTGACTATTGATGACCAGAATGCACATATGCACGTAGATGAGTGAATCTGCGCTAAATGATATGTGCTGTTTGAAACCTCCAAAGCCATCAAATGTCAGCAGCTATTGATGTTTCTGAACCAACCAAGTCGTACGCGAACAAATGATTTCTCACCAGTTCTGAACTGCAGCTGAGTTCTGTTCCTTGAAACGAAAGGAAAATAAATACATGTCCCTGGACCAGACAAACAGGACCACCTACTGTTGGGCTAATCAAAAAGAGCTCAAATGGCAGGGGGCCACATATTATAGCCCTCTGTCTCTGCATGTTGCTTACAAAGCCAATCAAATGAGGATTATGAAACATCATCATAATGTGGAAATCATAATTGAATTTCCTAATGATGTCCCTGCTACATGGCATCCCGTCAGTTATTTGTGGCTGATTATAATAATGCATGCTACTAACAAACATCATTACTGCTTTACTGCGCTTGGGTATTTCACATTAAAGTGTTTCTCATTAAAAAAAAACAACTGCCCCTTGTGCGGTATCACTAAATTAGCATGGATATGATTTAGGTTTACTGTAAGAACAGAAATAATTTCATTTATAGTGGCCAAATGAACCTTCCTGAGACTAGTGATTTAGTGAACTAAAGGACTAGGTTTTGTGCTTTCATGGCTTCATGCAATACTTAGAATAGTCACTCTACTGCAGGCCAGATGGCCTTCAGCTGACTTGTGTCTGTTACTTTCTAACATGTGGCCTGGATAGTGCTGTTCACAGATTGAAAAGGCTTCTCTATGTGTGTATGTGTGTGCCTGTGTGCTTGTGTGTGTGTGTGGCCCCTGACATGTACCATTTTAAACACCTCTCAGATGACTGATAGACATGGAGGAACAATGCATGTCTGCACAAATGTGTGCGTGGGCCTACCATTCTGATAGCTTGGCCTAGCACAGATGCAGGGTCACTTAATCATAGAGGAAAAGAGGAGGAATGATGGAGATAAAAATATCAAGAAGAGAACACTGGCCCACAGACTTATCATTATTATTTACATGATAGAGAGAGAATTGGTGCTGTACTGTAACACCTTTCTGGGATTAAGTGGCAAAACCATAGAGATATGCCACAGAAAATGCTAAAGCAGGACTACAGCAGCTGATCTGTGGCTTCAACCCAAAGAATTGTTTAGAGTTTTGTTTTCAAATCCCACAAGGCACAGGGAATAATTTGGCAATTGTCTGCATTGGCTGTTGCAGTGTGTATGCAGAATAGATGCAGGACACATGAAGGATTGAGCACTTCTACAATTTCTCCCACTGGATCATGTGTCGTCTTAGACATAAAGCAGACTGTAAAGCATCATCCAGAGTGGAAACCTGAGACAGCAAGTTATTACTAGTCCGGGGCTGGCTTATCCCGTAGGCATTTGCTTTCTGGGCATAGGGAATTAAGCCTGAGGGTAATGTCATGACACAATACATTCCCCGGCAGCCAACAACTACAGCTGTACTTATACTGTACTGTTAATGATGTAACCTCAAGAAATCTTTGAACGCAGAATTTCCATTGTAGTGCCAAAGCTGCAGAGAGAACGGCTTCTGCTTCAGAGCAATATTTTATCGAACACATGGGGCTACCGCGCAACACATTGCAGGAAGACCTGGGACATCATAGAAGGTAGCTGTTGACTGGGTGAACGAACAATAGTCCATTCATTCAATATTCCCATATTATTCAAGGTTTGTGGATGCTGCAGAGCGAAATCTCTATCAACAAATAAACTGGTGTGAAAAGAGCCTGTCTACAGAAACCTCATAGAAGGGATTTCTAAAAAGCTCCAGAAAAATAAAAAGGAACATTTGTCTTTGTGCCTTGACAATTTGTCTCGATGATCAGCATGCCATTTACAATGAGTCATACTAATTTGATAAAAATCAGTCACTATTTAACAAAGTATAGTTCTGTCACTTTAGCCATTCATTGCATGAATAATAAATATTAGTGTACATGATTTCCCTGACAGCCAATCAATAGCCTGCTAGTCTAATGTATCACTGTGACTTGTACACTGATCAGGTATACAGTCAGTATGTAAACATTGCCCTTCCCTGCTCTGTCTCTCGCCACCTGACCCCCCACTTCACCCTGTAAGCAGGCTGGCTCTCTCACTCAGCACAGTTCAAACAGCTAGCCGGATAAAGGCCACCAGATCATCCCAGTAAATCTGCTCTTTGGCAGGACAGGGAGCCAGGGGAGGAGAGGAAAGGCTGGGATGGGAGGGGAGGGGAGAGAGAGAAAGTGTGTGAAAGAGGCAGATAGTGAGGTAAGAAAAGGTAAAGGTAAATATTGAAGAAAAGAGACAGGGAGTGTCCTTGTGTGCTTGAGAGAGCAAGACACAGAGAGAGAGAGAGAGAGAGAGAGAGAGAGAGAGAGAGAGAGAGAGAGAGAGAGAGAGAGACAGAGAGAGACAGAGAACACACTTTTTGAAGAGGAAGTAAGAAGAAAGAAGGAGGTGGGGCAGCAGTGGACACAGTTCACAATGCATGGCAAGGGTGAGAATAGCCCATAACGTTTTCACCAGGACACTGGGTTAAAAATAAACCAATGACCAAATCCTGTGACAAATCTTTAACGTCTGACCTCAAAGTTCCCTTATCTTATTGTAAGAACAACTTAATCTAAACTGGTCAACAGGAGTCGGAATGGAGAGCTGTTTACAGAAGTAAATCATCAACATATAATGCAATATGCATAGTGAAATCGATGCAAATGTCATTCTGATTGTCATGTTACTGAGTATAAAAATATCCACGCCACTGTCACAGGAATCAATGGTCTTTTTCTCCAACAGTTCAGACTCATTTGTTTATTGTTGTCAGGTTCTATACAAAACGTTGCCTGGCAACAAGTGTGCTCGATCAAGCATGGTGCGAGGGCAAAAGCGTGTCATGATGTGGATAACGCCAGAAACAATCCACCGCCATTAGCCAACAAACCCAACCTAGATAAACCCAGACAATACAGACAGGCTGCCCAGGGCTTGTTTACCCAGGCCAGGACGTTTATGTGTCTTGAGTCAGGAGCGGGGTTGGACACACCAAGCTTGGAGGAAATAGTTTAGCATTTCACTGACACACATTACAGGGGTGTGACTGTCACCTAAATACAAAAGATAGCAACTGACATTTTAGCATTTAACTGAGCTTGCTGGCAACTACTCATGAGTGAGCAGTTCAGTCTCCAAAGTATTTATTTTCCACTAGATATATGAAGAGTGGACTAGCCATTAGCAATGAGTGAATCCATGTCATCATGACATTATGTGAAACTGCAAAGTGGTATTATTATATTATTAACATATTGAAGATCACTAGAAGCTTGGCTTTCAGCTTAGACGTGGCATCATTCCATGCCGCTATTATGGCTATTACAGTGGCTCTTTGACAGTTCCTCAATTTCTACATACTGTAGTTATGCGTGAGACAGCAGAAAACCAAAGGCTGTTCCCTCCTTGAGGCACAATAGTTGATGTCACAATGTCAGTATGTGCTGTTTGAACAGTGTTGAATGATTTAAAATCAGTTCTCCTTTGCTTCTGGCGAGCTGTAAATCAGCATACAAGCAAACATGTCATGCTGTGCTAAGTCATATGAGAGAGAGAGAGAGAGAGAGAGAGAGAGAGAGAGAGAGAGAGAGAGAGAGAGAGAGAGAGAGAGAGAGAGAGAGAGAAGAGAGAGAGAGAGAGAGAGCTATTGTTTGGTTTCTTTTTCTTTTTCCATAATCCATTCTGTAAAGAAAGATGAGTCAGGCTCCTCTGTGTGTGTGTGTGTGTGTGTGTGTGTGTGTGTGTGTGTGTGTGTGTGTGTGTGTGTGTGTCTCACACGCGCAGAGACAGAGACTTGCAAAAGAATACATAAAGAAAAACAATGACATGGAGAAAGGAAGGCAAGTTTGCAAAATATAACTTGTCTTTTAGTGATGCTCTGCCTCAAACTGCCTAAAACTAAGATCAAACTACACAACTTTTATCTTGATTTGATCCCTGTTTTGTTCATCCCAAATTGATTTAAGTAACGGGCTGAGTCAGCAGATTTTGAGCAGTTGGGACAGATGGGGGACAGATGGTCGGCATAGATGATAGTAGTGTGAGAGGGGTTTGGACTCCTCCTGATCTGCTCAAGATTATTTCAAACATCTTTCATTTTCTTGAATTTGGACATATCTGGATGGTAATAATGTAAGATGGGCAAAGGCACAAATTTGACAATAAAGACCAGCAATAAACAATGAAAGTTGAGCTCACAAAAAAGTTGATGAATATAATAGTATGCTGTTGTATTCAAATGGTCTCCATTAACATACATGCTACATGCATACCTGCTTTACAACCTATTTTGCCTTATCTGTGTAGATGAACACAAAAGGATAAGTATATTATAATTCACTGTACTAACTAAGTTGGCTTTGGTTTAAAGAGTTTATGATCATAAATAAATCCTATGATCAAAACAGTGATATGTATCTGTTGACTGCAACTAATTCAACCTAATTAATATTGCAATCAAGCTCCTTTCTGTCTGTTTTCAGTAGTGTCATAATTATTTTGTTTTGAGACTGTATAAGGGATCCATGCAAATCTAGTTTGAAGTGCGATCCACACATCTTGCCGAATTTAGAGGAGATGAAGGAAATATAGTCTGCGAGCCAAATACTGTCTGATAACAAAAATAAACAACAATGAATGTGTGCAAACAAACACTCCCTGCTCTCAGTTGACTTTGGGAACAACATTTTGCTGGTAGCATGCAAAGTGGCCCACAGTTCTTCCACTGTTTTTGACTGCCGGCACAATAATCCTGGCATCTGCATGAGCCACCTGACACACTGTAAAAACAAGCTTGGATTATGTAAAGTGGGCTGGATGCCATTTGAACGGGACAGAACCATCAAAGGACATTGCGTGTGTGTGTGTGTGTGTGTGTGTGTGTGTGTGTGTGTGTGTGTGTGTGTGTGTGTGTGTGTGTGTGTGTGTGTGTATGAAGCATCTGCAAAGCCCTGGCTGGTACAAAAGGACAAGACTGGATGAGATTAAATTCCCTGGGAACGGCAAAATGCTCCATGGTCATGGCGTTCAAGAGCCCTTCTCACTAGCCCTTAACACTCTTCCAATCTTCAGCTAAGCATTGCAGCATTCTCTTGACACCACACCAACCTTCTCTGAAGAAGCCAACATGCCTCTTGATAAAGCCTTGAGAAAGCAATGTGACTTGGGAGAGATGCTGGCCAGCAGACACGCAAGCTTTGAAACGACACGGTGGGCTCTTATATTGTCGTGTCAGGTTCCAGCAGGAGCAAAGGCTGGGTTACACCTCAAATATAGTAAGCAGATATGGAGAAGTGTGAAGACGGGTGCTGTTTGCAACAAGCCCCAAACTGGTGGTGTTCATATTTGCTAGTCCTTCAGGTGTTGTTCCTTGTCTGGACTGGAGAAGGTAACAAGTCAAGATATTTGCGTGCTTTGAATGAAAGGATTTGAACTCTGACAGGAAGGGGTTGGAGTTTGAAGGAATGAAGCTAGAAGGGAAGAAGGTAGGAGGCGCACCAATCCTCCAATGCCTCTCAAGAGTATCTGGTTTCTGGTTGGCTACGCGTCACTGGAGCTCAGGTTTCTGACAGGGTAACTTCACTAAGTCCACAGGCAGGCTGAGAGACTAGATGCAGAGACTTCCCATTCTGTTTGCGGCAATCATATCTTCTGGCAAAAAGGAGACTTCAGCAAGAAAACTTTGCTTCATTATCATTCCTTAAGTGCAGTCTCTCTGTTGCAGTCTGTGAAATCCTGACAGCATTCAATGTCACAGGTTTGACTTCCTGGTGGGTGATGTGGATTTGTACAGAAGCCAGCTACAGTGCTGGTGGACTCACAGGCCTGGTTAGTTAGATTAGAAGAGGCTGTTTGCAGTGGGCCTTTAATCACCCCCTGCTATACACAATCCCTCATAATGTCTCAGACTAAACTGATCTGTCATGAGACTAGAGTTTCTCTCTCCCTCTCATTGACACTCACACAGACAAACACACATACACACGCAGAGGGATTAGTGGAGTGTGTCCAGAGGCCAGGCAGGGGTGAATTTGACTCAGCAAGAGGCTTAGACGTCATGACCTCACCCTACCTAAACCTGTTTTGTAATACAAATGGCTTGTCTAAGTCGTCCCTAAATCCATTAAAACTACACAGCGGTATGTCATCACATGCTGGAGCCTCTTTTCTGAACCGCTGTTATCCAAACAGCAAGGAGCCATTACAGAGAGTGCATCACCTGTGAACTGAACACATCTTATAACCTACAGAGAAAGCATTGTGCGCTAGAGAGCTGCTGCCATGTCGGATAACTTTTACATTTACTTCTGCAAAAATGACTCTGCGATATGGAAAGACCTTGGACCATCCTAAAACACAATGGACTATTTTCTAACATACACAGCCACATACATACAGCATTAACTATTAAAAATGACAGGAGACTCACATTACAACACCCAGCGGCCCCTCTCATTGTGTGTGGCTGAATTTAATCAGCAGTTTTTCTGCACAAATCAGCAGGGGAGCTGAGGCATACAGTGGTTAAATGAAAGTGTGCCACTAGTGACACACAGTGAGTTAAGATGCCAGACATCTCTGAACTGCAAATTAGCTTCTGGGGACTGAACCCTTGGGAGCTGGATAGAAAAAAAAAACAGGGGACAAACAAACTCTGTGCCACAGTGTATTGCTGAGCGTACCAGGCTCTGGTCTGTACTCTGTAGTACGCCCCATCATAGGCTTAAATCATGGTGCTAGTACTAATTAAAATATACTGCAGCTGCTGCCATTTGACAGCTACTTCCTGGATTGCGGACCTCAGAATAGCATTCACGTAATTGGCAAATTAGGAGAAATCATTAACCTCTACATATGGTCATAGGGCTGACATATGTAAGAGAGATTATCCTGAAAATGTCTTTCAGCCAATTATTCAGCTATTATTGGTAAATTGCAAACATATAGGCGTAGATGTACCACCTAGAAACCCAACCATAAATGCTTTAGAGGCCCCAGTCGAACTATTTCCACAGTGTGCAGATTTCCCCTAGTTGATCCCAGTAGAGGGCTAGGTGTCAGGACAATACGGGTACTTACCTAATTCTCTGGAGACAGGAGACACCGCAGCATTCTCCCCAATCTTAGACACTGCATCAAAATACAACTTTCCTGCCAGGGTCATTGCTGGGGAAATAAAGAATTGAATGTTAATGTTTGTCAAAATAGTTTAGTATAGCTTAAGTAACTGTGGACAACCCCTGAAGACACCATCAAATATTTATTCTCTGTGAGCTATGAATGCTTGGTTGGACATTGGTCTGTCATAGTTGGCTCCAAATCTAATTACAGGCCTGTTACTTATAGAGCATATATGGCAAGACCCCAACATTAATTTAATGAGCCTTGGCACCAGGATGAAAAGTTTAAGAATCTGTTTTCCTGTGATAATAGAGTGGGCTAATAAGGCTTTATCTTATTTAACCTTCATTTATGCAGGGAAAGTCAGCAACCCCCTGCTTCACATTCACACAGTTACACTCATTCACACCTGGGAGCTGCCCAGTACAAATACAATCTTCTACTGTTGCCACTGTACAGCTCCACTGGAGCTAAGAGGCAAAGTGCCCCGCTCAACAGCAGCTCAATGGTGAAAGCCTTCACTTCCCCATCCAGTCTGGAGATTCAAACCAGCAACCTTCTGGTCACAAGCCTATTTCCCAAACCTCTTGGTTTTTATTATGGGGCCGCTACTACGGCCCATAATAATAAGGTTGTCAAAATACTCACCAGCCACTGATTTCTCGTAGCTCTTGCCCAGGTTGACCAGGTTCCTCAGTCCAGGGTTGAACTGTTCCATCACATTCTGGGAGAGTGGCGACAAAAGGGGAAATAATTAGCCAGAATTTCATTATATATTTTCTCGTATATTTTCTTGAAACACAAATGAGTGAACAAGTGGGTGACTGCCCAACTGAATAACTGAATGACATCAGATGTGAATGTGGTAGGGAGGATGGAAATGGGTAAGTCAGCACACATAGTCATCTCAGACCCTGTTGTTTCTACTTGCAGCCGCTGACTAATCATTAACCAGAGCTTGGCCTGTGACCTACAGGCAAATTTCGACTGCATGCCATGACAATAGTCCTTGCCTGTCTGATAGAGAATGTCACAGAAGGAAACAAGGATGTTAGATGGAAGCAGGCAAACGAAACAGAAACTGAAGCACAAAATAGAAAGTGAAAAGGAAGCCCAGAGGAAAGCAGCAATGGGTAAAACCAGTGGGAGGGTGGGGTCTCCATTCAAAATCATTCCTTGACCAATGCCACCGAGTGCAATTATCATTCATAATCATTATTTCTGTATGTTTCTATCAGATGCAGCATATATCCCTAAATTATCTGTGCTATTGAGCTATTCCTTCTTGCCATGTCCTGTGTTGAGCTGGTTATCACTAGTATCTATATGGCTTGAGATGATAAGGATTGAGCTGAGGTTGACACCCAAGCCCAGAATCCAGGAAGTCATAAGTAAAACCTCAGCAATGCACCGTAAGCAAAACACCAGAAACAGTGTTTCATGAGCCTTGCAATGTTCACTCACTTGTAATGTGAGCTGTGAGAATTCAGAGCTTTGGCAATAAGTGACATATGGTGTAGTGATACTGTCACTCTCATGACAGGATACGAAAGAGGAAATGACACCTTCCTCTCATTGACAAGGTACTGCTCTGATTTATAGCATATATTAATTCAGACCAGATAGTCAGAACTGTCATATAATTTTGCAAATAGATCTCATGAAGAAATTTGAAATCTTGTGTTATTTCAGAGATCATGAAATAATGATTCCCTCTGGAAAATCTTTGGGCATTATAGCCAGTACAATGGAGCTCTAATTGGCTGCACTACTCATGTAAACGTGCAGTATTCAGCAGAGCCTTGGAAAGCAGTTAACTATTGCTGCGAGCCAGAGGTGATGGCTGCGGAGGAGCTTGCTGTATAATCTTACCACACAACACACACAACCAGCTAAATTATTAAACCTGGAGTCTTTTTCCTGCATTTCATCACACCGAGGAGCTGTGAGGGCTGTCCCCCGAGGAGAACAAAAAATAACAGCTATTCAAGAAGGCTAAACGCTGCTGAAAAAGCATTAAATCTTTCATGTATTACTGCTCCCTTATACACAGACACACCTTCACTGTGCCACCTGTTGAGTGAGGTGAGCAGGCCTTGGCCACAGTGTGATAAGTTACACCTCCTAAATAGGGATGGTGCGATGGTGAATATGTGGATGGCTCCTATCCAGCCACTAAGCGCACTGTAAGTAATTAGAAGCAAGTGATGCTTCCTTTTGGAAGACAATTTCCCCATTACGGTGCAGAAAATGGATCAGCAATACATCACTGAAGCACCTGCTAATCTACAGTAATTAAATTCAAGTTCATTATTGGAAGACAGATGCTACCAGAATACACTAACGCCTAATATTATGGAGAGCGGTTTAAATGGCCCTGGTCGACCAAGGAGGGAATGAGTGACAGCCTGAGGGTGTGGCCATTCTCTCCAAAGCACTGATCCATAACCATTAGCAGTCAATTGTTGGCTCTAAGAAAGTCAGTGAACTCCAGGCACAAAGTGTTGACAGCTACTCTGCTTCTGAAAGAAAATGATTTTAAGTCTTTCCACACAGTGGTGTGTCTGTACTCGGGTATATTTTCAGTGACGTAGACGTGAATGTAAAGATGGGAAAACTATATGATCTCAGCTTGGTGATCACCATAAGGCAAATATATACAAATATAAAGAAAAATATCTTAAGGCAAAAATATACAATATAAACAAAATCATTGTTTTCAGAAAATCATTAATCTATGTTTTTGGTTTTTTTTCCCTTCAAAGACTCCAGCTTCATAAAGGCTGAAACTGTTTGATGCCATTTACTATGATGTAGGCTATTCTATGACATTATCTATCGTCTCATTACAGATGCATCTCAGCCTAAAAAGGAAGGTAAAGAGAGTTCAGGTGAGTTCACCCTCCACTACATCCCTGGGTAAATTACCTTAAACTAAAATGAATAAATTGGAGACTAAACCTAAATGAGTGTGAAACAATAAACTGCTCTATCCCGTTTAGGATTCAGCCAACTGGACAACTCTAATATGTATCCGTTAGATGTTTAGTTGGGAAAAGTGTTCGTTTTCTGGAATTGGAAAGTTACAGCAGCGGGCGTAATTGTCCCAATGGTGGTCACTGGATTTTGGACACACACACACACACACACACACACACAAACACGACTATTTTCTGACGTCGTGGTCGCACCTGTTGTGTTCACAGCCTCACATCACGCCAGTACTCACCTTGTATGTACTTTCGGTGAGCTTGCTCACCTCGTCGGGGTCCCTCGACATGTTTATATCCTTCACGACGTCCGACAAAGGAGAAACAACACAAACCAAGAAGGTCCACTCGCCAACACACAACTGGGAAAAGTGACCAAACCTACGGACGCGTGAGATTCCTCATAGCCAGCAGGAGACGCAAGACGCACATACAAACCGAAATGATAAAACTGTGAAATAAAAACAAAACAAATGTAGCCCGACGGCAGAGAGGCCAGCTGTCTGCTCGTGTGTTGAGTGTGACAGTGTGAGCAAAAAAAGCTGAGCTGTCAAACTTGTAGGTGGTTAGTTAAGGGAAGGGGAGGAGGCCGGTAGGTAAGAAAGGTGCACAGGTGTCAAGCCACACAGAGTTAAGACAACAAACAAGACTTCCGCTTATAACTTTCAAATTAAAAGTCGTTTTGACGACCATGTGTTGCAACTCTTTTGAGTGTTATAAAGTACCATGTCATTGAAAAGCATTGAAATGTCATTGAAAAGCATTAAGTGGTGGTTAATTTATCACCGGGCACTAGAGCAACAAATTTGCTTTTGGGAACAATATTGACTGTATGGATTAAAACTGTTTAATATATTTATATATCTAAACGACTATAGGCCACATCTTTTCAGTTTCTATTTGATTTCACTATCAAGCCTATTTAAGATTACGATTCCACTGAGGATTTCGATGCCATTTTTTTGCTGTCCTATGAAATCCAATACTTGAGTCATCATGTGTTGTTTTTAATTTACGCTTTTATTTTGAAGGCCGTACTTGTCTTGTTCTGGCTATCTTTCGCTGGCTTGACGCAGCCCCAGGCAGGCTGGAGACGGGCGCTCCCTGGAGGCAATGTATCCACAAGACAATACACACCATCAGCCAGTCATTAATGGTACTAGGCTATTATGTTATTGTTTGGCCTACTATGTAAATAAGTAGTATTGTTGTACGATTATACATTTATGATATTTCATTCTCTTTCTTTTCATTGTTTATTTTGGTTGTCATTCATTTTTGTGCTTACTTATTCTTATAAGTTGTCCTCTTGATGTTGAAGAGAAAACAACTGCAAATAGTATTCAGCCTAGACTTTGTTTATATTGCTACATAAAATATACAGTAACTTCACACTAATAAATTAATTAAAACATCAGTTACATGCCTGGTGCTCATTTTTTCCTCTTCATCTGACAAGTAGTAGCTCAGTAGTAGCTCAGCGCACCTGATTTCTAAAATAACATCCACCAACTGCTTTGTTTACAGGGTGCATTTATTATTATTTCCAGCAAATTTCAAGCATGCATGACAAGTCGTATTTCTGATTTTAGTAGGAGCTTATGAGGAGCACTTGAAGGCCACATAATTCACCTAGCAGAGGATCATTGACTTAAAACCTTAGAGGCATCCAGGTTGAAGCCATGTTTGGAGTTTGCATTGTATGTGGTGATGACTAGAGCCCTATTGCATAGTCTGTCTTCCAATTGCATGTCTATTACACCTTTAATACACCATTGTTTTCAGGGTCCAGGGGCCACCAGGAGCCCTTGAGGGGGTTCCAGGTGGACCCCAGCAAAATGAGAATTGGTTTGATTTTGCTATGATTTCACTGTCTAGAAGTTAGTGTAGTGAGAGAATGTTCAGAAGAATTATTGTTTTGATCATAGGCTGTACTCTCCCCACTGTGGTTATCTTCCCACCTCCAGTATCAACAGTTACATTATTCTAATATAGCCTACAGCAGCTACATAATTGTATCAAGACTAAATCTTTTCAGATGGGGTTCCTTAGCACTAACTCGTATCAAGTAGAGGTCTGTGGTCAAATGTGTATCTGTTCCACTGTTAAAGCCACAGGTGGGACCACGGTTTGAAGTGGGACATGGTTGCATCAGAGTAAGTTTCATCATTTACCACTAGATGTCACTCACTGTCAGCTGATTTCCTCTCAGGATAGTGACAGCACCATGAGACAGCCTGAGAAGCTGTTTGCCCTCTGAGACACAAAATCAACATACAGTCCCATAAGGCATTCATACATGTAAATCCCTAAAGATGATGATCTATTGACAACTTATTTGTCAATGCCTGGTGATATTTTGATTACATTTTTACCCCTTTCATATTTCATGACACCAAGAGCAGTGCATCACCTCACTTATTGGCCCTACACAGCTATTCTGTTTGGACATCTTGCCAACAAATCCAACAGAGCAATGGCAAATGTCATGCATATCAATTATGAGAGCAAATATGCCAAGCCTTTGCTTTCTAAATGTCATTTGAAGTTAAGACTTTGGGGAGCGACCATGGGGAGCGACAAAAGGGGTGAATGTAGAATGAGATCATGCCCTCAGGCTCTGAACACATACCAGTGCTTTCAGCCCCCAAAATGCTGCAAGGTAACAAATATAGCATAATTAGTCTCTGAAGCGAAGATGTGAGATATTCTGTTTTTTATTTCTCTTGCTGTTATCCCTCGCTTGGCCATCCTGACAAACTCACACTGCCTTATGTTCCTGTAGGCAGGGATCAATTATAAAGGATTTTGATGTGAAATAAGGCTGTGTTTGTGAGAGTCAATTACTACAGCTTGCTCACATTTCACTAGGGCTGCAAAGTAACTTGGTGCTTTCATTCAAGTTCTCTATGTGCTGAAGTACAATTTTGAGGTACTTGTGTGTTAAGCATCCAAAGTCTAGGTTGGAAAAGGTATGTGAACCTCATTGATAATGACTTCAATGGAAGGGGACATGGGTTCAGAGGTACCCTGCACTCTCAAACAATCCACAAAGTTTGATGAAACCTACCCCGATAAAAAGAGACTTCACAGGTCCTCAGAAGACAAGTTGTTGAGGCTCCTAAGTCTGGAACAAGCTACAAAGCATCTGTAAAGACCTGGGCCTCCATCAGGCAACAGTCAAGGAGATGAAAAACAACTCTAGGGTAACAACCAAGGATCTGCAGGCATCTCTCGCACTTGCTAATGTCTGTGCTCATGAGTCCACAATAATAAAAACACTGAACATGAATGGCGTGGAGACCACAGAGGAAATCACTGCAAAAGAAACCCAAAACCAACATGTCTGCCTGTCTCGAGTTTGATAAACACCACCTGAATGTTCCACAACGCCACCGGAACAATGTTTGGTGGACAGATGAGACAAAAGTTGAACTTTTGAGGGAAAAAACACAATGTGATGTCTGGAGGACTAACCCAAAACCCACTGCATACCAACACCAGAACCTCATCCCAACCATGAAGCACGGCAGAGGGAGCTTCATGTGTTTGGGGCTTCTTTGCCGGCTCAGGATCTGGACAGCTTACAATCATCGAGGGATCGATGAAATCCAAATTGTGTGGGGAAATTCTCCAGGAGAAGATCAGGGTAACTGTGTTCTGAAACCGGGGTTGGGTCACACAGCAATGACCCTGAGCACAGAAGTAAATCTACAGAACAGAAGGGGCTTGAACTGATGAAAATCACATTTTGGAATGGCCAAGTCAGAGTCCTGACCCGACTGAAACACTGTCGCATGGCCTGAAGCGAGCCATGCATGCAAGACATCCCAAAAATATCAATGAACTGAAACTGTTCTGTAAAGAGGAACGTTGTGTAGGTCCGATCAGCAGCTGTAGGAAACATTTGACTGAAGATTGCTGCTGCTAAAGGAGGTTCTACCATTTTCTAAATTTAAAGGTTCACATACTTTTTCCATCCAAGGCTTAAATAATGTCTTCAATAAAGACATGAAAAAGTACAATTGTTTCTGTGCTATTTATTTATCCAGATTGTGTTTGTCTATCATTATGACACAAACTTTTTAATCTACAAGTAATGCAATTTAAGAAGTCTGTTCAACTCTCTAGGCCATATTATGGTGAAATTATAACAGCCTATTGGTTATAGTTCAAGGAAAGGTTTATGACATGCCAACATATAATTCTCCAACCAAGCTGTGCATCAACATCACTGAACAGTGTGTTGTTAAGGTCTTTTCATGGAAGACTTGATCTGCCAGATAATCTGCTGGATTCACATCTCTTTCAGCACAGCACACCCGCTGATACAAAGAACAAATAACATTAAATAAAACCAAGTTGAATTTGTTTTTTTGTTTTCACTTTTTTTTCAGACTTTGGAGCTGTGCAGAACACAGTTTGTATTGTACAAACTCTGCAGGTACTGTACAGTCTCCAAGTCCTGTATATTCCAAGATATTTGTGACCTCTCTTGCATTGTTCCTGTTGTACAGGCCCTATCAAGGACACTTTCCCATCAGTCTCGAAGGAATAGCTAGTGCATCAAGCCATTCAAAAGACAGCCTCCTTATGCGATTCTAGCAAGGCCGCTTCCTTTTTAGACATGCCATATTTTCCTGGCAGCGCTTCACAAAAGTGGTGGGTAGACAATGGCTGCTGGCTAAACAATTTGCTTTTCGCCCTTGGAGGTAGGCAAGGCAAGGCAAACTTTATTTATATAGCACATTTCATACACAAGGCAAATGCAATGTGCTTGTAGGGTACATGATTTGGTTTACACAACCTAACAAGTCTAATCAGCACTAGCTTTGTGAAAGAATAATCCACAAATACCTTTTATATATACTCTTCATTCTCACAAACACTGTACTCCAGTTTGCATTTTGATTATTATTATCCATACCCTATCCATATCTAAAAAGGTATATGAGTGGAATGAGACCAAATAAAATGGAGATAAATAGTCCTCAAGATACACTAGATGCATCTTGACCAAGACCAGGGCCAAATTTGCAGGACCGAGCTCATTAGTTTCACCGTGATCATATATCTGACCTCACCAGCCAAGCAGAAGAGCTCAAGGCCAAACCGAGCTTGAACAGAGACAGAGAAACAACTAATTCTTGGATAAACTCGGCCAGAGGGCGAAAACTGCACAACAAGCTGCTATTGTACACAAGTGTCCTTCTGCAGACACGACTGCTCCGGTAACCATTAGGAGTAAGATGGATAGTGAATGCCACGGTCTATTAAGCAGAAAAATATTTCCGAGAGCTGAAGTGACAGGACGGCAGACGATACACGGGCTAATTTTGCTTCGAAGTTTCCACCGCATGAACTGCCTTCTTCAATGTCAAGGTGTTCCCAGTATAGATCATTAGTAAACACCTGGTACAGAGCTTTGACAGTCTCATAGTGATGGCAAAAACGAAACGGGGATTTTTGTTATGAAGGAGTTTTTGGCGTGTTCTGCTCCAAAATGAGTCCAAGGAACGTTTGCTGGTGGAGGCAGAGACAAAACTCAGTCTAAAATAAACCTTGAATAGATGTCGTGTTGGTGCCTGGAGGAGGCTAGAAGTACCTGAGTGAAGAGGAAAACGTCAATTGTGAAAATAGATTTTTTTTGTAGTTTTAAGAGGGTCAGAAGTAAAATAAGTATCCAAACTTTATCATTAGTGGGGTGTGAACATAATGGAGATATTGTCATACCTCAGTTTTTTAAAGTGGTGGAAGCATATTTCTGTCCTCAGTCTTTATACAGTGACAAGAGCAGAGCTTGGAATTGATATTCTTAAGAGGAGAAACTGCTGCTTCACTATCAAGCAGCACTGAACCCCTGGGTCACCTTCGAGTCAGTCATTCTCTAACAGTATATTGAGGAATGCAGGGGCTGATTTGATCCGAGGCATGCTTATTGAGAGTAAGTAAGCAACATGAAAATTCATTTAACAGAATAGATTCATTTGAGGCACTGGCAGCCTCACCCTCCGCACCTTGTGCCACTTCATTTCTTCAGTCACAGCATATTGCAGTTTCATGCCCTGAACCAAGGCCCAGCAGACGCAATGAGAAATATTTCATGCTGGGTGTCTTCCATGAGCTGTCTTGCAGGCAGTGACCGAGGACATCATTTTTAGATCAGTATTGAGTGAGCCCCGCCGCCCATACTCCCTCAAAAGTGAGCTACACATCCTCTGCATTCCAAAATACCACCTCATCATTTTCAGGACCAGCAGTCATGTCTGTAGTGACCTTGTAATAAGAAAATAAGCAAATCAGGAATGTGTTCAATATTAGACTTCCCAGTGCTGTAGGTAGGGACAATTTCTCTGGCTTTATGAAAAGCCTCACTCACACACTCACTCACTCACTCATTCACTCACACACACTCATGTAAAGCAGGCACAGGTACCCAGGGGCACAGCAGCAGTCACTGGTTCTGATAATATTGCAGTCAGCGGTGTGTAAAAATTTTATAACCGGCCAACTGGATGTTTCGCTTATGCCAAGCGAGACATCTCATTGGATCAGCTGTAGTGGGTAAAACTGAGGCCCCCCCCTCCATGCATGAGCTCTCCATGCACCACGTAAAACACAACCCCAAAACATTTAGGGGTAAACATAACAGCCATGACTCCCAGTACCAACAGTCTGCTGGCCTTTACTGGACGTTAAGACTAATTGTATATTGCTTCAAGTGCAGCCGCTGAAAACTAGAGAGGTTCCTCATGATTTATCAGCTCCTCTGACATTTACTTGACCTCCTTAATGACATAAATTTTGACTTTAATGTGATATTGCTACGACCAAACCGGAGTCATCCAATTCAACAGAGGTCTGAGAAATTCTTGTCATAAAATGTGGGATAACAAGAGCTTGCTGAGCCAAAGGCAGCATTGATTGGCTCTGAGTTTGAAACAGGATTCTTGCACGACCTCCGTGAAACAGCTTTTGGTTTGTTTTTCTGCCCGGGTTGAACAAATTTGCATCGTTAGCTTAGCAACAACGCTAGATACTTCACAGCCTGGTCTCCTGAAATTTTGTGAAATGAGTATGATCTCTTGAAATACAAATATGTGCTCCGTGCACGGAAACTGAGAGAAATATACGTGTACCTACAACAAAAGGATTACAGTAGTAAGTGAAGGAGGCACGACTAGAAACATGTTGTAGTGTGATGTATGCATTTGCATTCAACTCCAACAACCTGGGCTTGATTCACAACTCATACCATTTCTACTGTGAGTGAAGTTTTCATTTTTAATTAAAGTTTTTCTCATTTAACCATGACTAAAGCCTTTCCCTAACAGTAACCAAATTGTTTTGGTTGCCTAACCTTAACCATTAGGTGAAATGGTGTGTCCGATTCATGCTATTGTCACATAATCCAATTCGTGGAGGAATGTAATCTTGAATCTTCATGTCCACAACACATAGTCTGCATTTCAGAGTTTGTGCTCAAAATTTTATGAGATGCTACTTCACCGAGTAAATTTGAGTTGATCTTGATACAAACTCTGGTTAAGTTAAACGAGTGAGATAAAAATGGTTGAAAATGTAGAATCAAGACTTTTTTCCAGAAGTGTGCTCATACACCAGATCGACGTGTGAAGCCTTTACTTGCTGCTGTGTGTCTTGTGCTTTGTATTGCTTCTTTACGTTTGTGTTGCATCATTCTGTTCTGCGGCTGACTGTTGATCAGTTAGATCTAGTTAGACTCTTTCTCTTTGAGACATGCTTGTGATGAAGGGCTATATAAATAAATTAACTTGAACTTAAACTTGAAATGAACTTGACCTCTACAGCTTCTGAGCTTGAAGATGACAGTGATGCAATGGTGTGTTTAACAACAAGAAAACGTAAAAGTTGATTTATCAAACTTTGGCTGACAGACTGTGATGCTTTGATGACATGATAACAAAACCACAAGCAAGAAAGTAACTGCCCACACCAGGGATTAATCAAGTCAATCATTTTAATTTAAAAGCCAGAATAGGAACGGCCATAGCCCACGCCAGTATCACGTCAGTTTATTTTGCTATCTAGCTAACTGTAGCAACTTCCTTGTTGTTCCTAGGGCAGTAAACCTGCAGCCACTGCATGTTTGCCCTAGCGAAATTTGACTGGTTTGAATGATGATGTTGTCCTTTTCTAACCATCTATTGTGTTTCTCCATTTCTCCAGACTTCTGCCATTTGAGCTGGAGGTGTGGCACGAGGTGAGGGACAAACCTTGTTTTGACCTGTAGCCTAATTGCAGCACCCTCCTTCCCCAACATCAGTGGTGACATGCAAGATTTCTTTATCAAAATTTGACCAGTAATGTTTGAGATATCGCATGTGACACATGGACAAAAGATCAAACAATTGAGCGCCTCCCTTAGACCAATCAGTGTAATTTTGATAAATGCCGAAATGCAGTGGTGAGATGAATCATTTGCCTTCCACAGAGGCTGCAGTGTGCTTACTTTCTCTTTTCAGGCCATCGTTTGCTTCTGAAATGGAGGAGAAATCACATTTTCAAAGTATCAGAATCGAGTCCCTGTCATCTGTTGTAAAAGGTGACTTCGTGCTGTTCACAAATTAACTTCTTTCCCCAAAAGGGAAAGCCAGGGGAGAAAGGGACTCACGTGTATTACTCTGCACAACCCTCTGGAACGATATAAGACAGCCTCATAGTCGTACCTGCAGGGCGTAGGTTCAGATTTGGTGTCAAACAGAGCCACTTACAGCTTTTAAACTCACTTCAATGCCTTGTGGCAGCATTGTAAGAAAGAGAATATTTTGAAATATCAGCATTTAAATGGGGAGTGTACACTAAAGTAATCCTGTAATCATCATGTTTATGTAGAGCTCCTTGTGGAATCCAGACATTTTGATCATGCCAAACAACTCAAAGCTGTAAGCTCGGAGCGCGGCACTGAGACACAACACGCCCACGAATCTTGTCTGAGACAAGAGCTGTCATTTTTAGCTACAAAGCTCAGTGCTCAGGGACCTTGATTCACTGCACTTGAAGGGTCTTCACACACATGCACATGCAAACACACACACACTCTAATTGCTGTCTCTGCCATCACGATGCCGTCTCTAAATACCCAAGGTTGTTCTTTGGGTTAATTATACCTACCCAGTCCCTCTGAATTCACCATGTGGTTCAAAGCTGCCGTTCAACAAGCAAAAGCTGTGTTTTGCTGTATTTATGTGATATTTACGTGCCTGTCATTTGATGAGTCGTGTTCTTTTTTTTTCACAGCAATACATACACAATGCCTGGCAAAATTAACAATTCATGCTTGTGTGTTTGATTGACATGTGAACGGGAGAGTTTCCAAAGAGCAAACCTGTTGAATATTTAAAAATTCAATTCAATTCAAATTTATTTGTATAGCACCATCTCATACAAAAGCAGTTCAAAGTGCGTTACATAAAAACAGAATAAAACAGCAAAAATGTGCAAATAAACAGAAACATCCATGGATACATACACATAAAAACACATATACATACACACATACAAACAAACATAATGTACAAATACAGTGTGTTCATTTAAGAAAATGCTCGAGTGAAAAGGAAGGTCTTTAGTTTGGTTTTGAAAGAACACAGTGTTGGAACAAGTCTAAAATCAGTAGGCAAACTGTTCCATTCTTTAGGTGCATAAATACTGAATGCCATCTCACCAGACTTTGGAAGTGCTCTAGGCACATGGAGGAGATTTCCACCTTGTGACCGGAGAGATCTGCTGGGGTTATAAACTGACAGCATGTCTGAGATGTACTGTGGACTCAGACCAGCAAGTGCTTTGTAAACCAACAGAAGGATTTTGAATTGTATTCTGAAAACAACAGGTAGCCAGTGAAGGTTCCGGAGGACTGGAGTTATATGGTCTGATCTTTTTGTCCTGGTAAGAACTCGTGCGGCTGAGTTCTGGATAAATTGTAATCTATGGATTGTTTTGTTGGAAAGACCGATAAACAGAGAATTGCAATAATCCAGCCTGCTCATGACAAATGCATGCATGAGTTTCCCTGAGTCAGATTGGGAAAGAAAGCCTCTGATTCTGGAAATGTTTCTGAGTTGGAAAAAGGCAACTTTGTTGATGCCGTTGATATGATCCTTAAAGCTGAGTTTGCCATCCATGGTTACTCCTAGGTTTTTAATGTGGTCACTTGTTTTTAGTGATCTGGACTCCAGGTACTCACAGACTAGCTGTCTCTGGGCTTTAGCACCCACAACCAAAATCTCAGTTTTCTCCCTGTTCAGCTGAAGGAAGTTTGCTGCCATCCAGTGGTTGATTTCTTCCAAGCAGCTGACTAGGGAGTTTATGGGTTGGATGTCATCAGTGGAGAGTGAGGTGAGAAGCTGTGTGTCATCGGCATAATTATGGTAGCTGATGTTATGTTTGCTGATAATGTAACCAAGGGGAAGCATATATAGGTTGAATAGAAGAGGACCCAGGATGGAGCCCTGCGGGACCCCACACAGTAATTTGTGTCTGCTGGAGTGGAAGTCCCCAAGTGTGACAATGAAATTTCGATTTTGCAGGTAGGATTCAAACCACTGGAGAACCGTGCCAGACAGACCCACCCAGTTTCTTAGCCTTTCCAGCAGGATCCCATGATCCACTGTGTCAAATGCAGAGCTTAGGTCTAGGAGTATTAGGACTGAGGTTTTTTTTATTGTCTCTGTTGATCCTCATGTCATTAACAACTTTTAAAAGAGCAGTTTCTGTGCTATGAGATGTGCGGAAGCCAGACTGGAATTTATCATAAATATTATTATCTGTGAGATAGCAGTTTAGTTGCTGATATACAACCTTCTCAATGATCTTACTCAGGAAGGTGAGGTTGGAGATTGGCCTATAGTTGCTAAGTGCATTTGGGTCCAGGTTATTCTTTTTTAGAAGTGGTCTAATAGCAGCAGTGTTCATGCACTGGGGAAAGATACCAGTCTGGAGAGAACACTTTACTATTGACAGGATAAAAACAGATTTAAAAAAGGATGCTGGAAGTGGATCAAGGGGACTGGTAGAGAATTTAAGTCCATTTATAGCATCAGTGAGATCTCTGGAGTCTACAGTGGAGAAATGCTTGAGACCGTTAGCACGCAGTGGTGGAGGTATGTCATAGTTAGCAGTGAAGTTAGTAATTGGGATATTGCCCCTGATGTTAAGAATTTTGTCGTTAAAAATGATGCAAATTCATTGCATTTGGCGGTTGAGAAAGTATTAGAAGAAACAGCAGGGGAGGGGTTAATCAATGGTTGAGAAAAGGTGTTTTGAATAATTTTTGTGGGTGTCGATAAGAGTTGAGAAGAATTCTTTTGTGGCCTATTTCAAGCTTCTGTTGTAGTTCCTAAGGGTGTTTTTGAAAACGTCCCGGTCAACGTGCAGTTTAGATTTTCTCCACCTCTTCTCGGCTTTTCGGCAGTCTCTTTTGAGCTGCTTTATGATCTCAGCATTTTTCCACAGGCCTTTACATTTGCTAGAATTTTTTTTAGATCTTAGTGGTGAAGCATTATTGATACCATGGAAATGACAAGGTCAAGTATGTGTCCGTGCTGATGAGTTGGCTCCTTAACATGTTGGGTCAAGTCAAACGACTGCAATAATTGTCGATGTGAATGTTGAAATCACCAGAAATAATTACTTTGGTGTAGTTAATACAGATATTTGATAGCAGATCTGCAAAATCACTCATGAATTCAGAGTTGTATTTAGGTGGTCGGTACATTATCAGAAGCAGGACTGACATGTCACACTGTAGGTTGACAGCAAGATATTCAAAGCTCTGGTACTCTCCAAGTGAGACCTGAAGACAGTTTACAGAATCAGAGAAAATGGCTACTACTCCCCCACCTCGTTTGCCCTGCCTTGCAGAGTGCAGAAAGTTATAATTGGGGGGCGATGCCTCACGCAGTGTGAAGAAATTATTTGTATCTAGCCATGTTTCAGTAATAAAAAGAGAATCAAGGTCATTATCCTCAATAAGTTTGCTGACAATAAATGACTTATTGGTCAGGGAACAGACATTCAATAAAGCCAAATTAAGAGCATGTGAGGTAGGCCTGGGGTGTGAGGTAGTATGATTGAGAATGATGGGGATGAGGTCATCCAAATTAGCTTTAGAAATACCTCTGTTTACATTAACTGACCTATCAGAAATCATAACAGGAATAGCAGGTGGGACTACAGATACAGACCTACAGGGAAGTTTTTTTAAACTAGGTCAATCTGGGCTGTTACAGTGAATGGGATCAAATGTACAGGTGGAACTGTCCACTGCTAGTTTGTTGTTTTGATGACGTACAGGACCGTACAGGATGTTGTTTGTCAGAACGCGTGACCCCCGTGCGCTGAGGTGCAGACCGTCTTTTGCAAAAGGTTTGTCACAATTGCAGAAGAGATTAAAGTTGTCAGTATAATTACTATATGTACAACATTCTGCTTGTATTGTAGCTCTTGGGACATCAGTCAAATAAGGATGAGCTCACATGTGTCTTGCTGAGATGTACAGTAATCTGTGTTACTCCCACCATATGGGTTATGGTATGTAATTGATTGTTCAAGAGTGCCATCCTACAGAGAGAGAATACAGAATCAGGCAGAGAACACTCATGGATTTTGGATAGCGTAATGGAAAGAACCTTTAAGGATGTGTGCATGCGTGCCCATGCATTTGTCTACAGCTGATTAAACGTGAACGTGCAACCTGTCCTTGGGTGAGTGCATATTTACACAGGTTTTCACCTGAGTTGAAACGCCTCCTCAAAGAACACTTAGTGTGGCCGGCCATGGAAACAACAAATGATTGTTGTTACGAGAGCGGGTGCAAGCAAGTCCCAAAGCCCCTTGTACATCATACGTTGTGCCTAGTGCTTTTAGGTCACGAGAGTACGTGAGAGATATCATAGGGATGTGATGTTTCCCTACTTTATTTATTACTTTATTTCCTTAAACAAACTGAAAAAAGCTTCAAGCTAGGGACGTGCATACAAACTCAAATCACCCTCTGTGACTCTTCATCCAGTTGCATCGGAGCACCAAACGGCAGCTATAATAACTATTTGCAAAAAGTTCTTAAGTTCGTCAACCACATGTTGCACATTCATATCCAGCTGGATTACACCATGGGGCTGAAAACACTATTAGAGGAAAATGACAGCTTTAGTTGTCTATTGCCTTGAGAGAAATTACTTGTCTAGTATAAGCCTGTCATCAATTATGCAAAATTCACTGCCGTTAATGTGAACAACCTTGAAACTCCTGTGGGGCTTTGGCACAATGAGTCAGCCTAAGCGCTTGTTGTGATCAATCATGGCCACTGTAACTCAGGTGAACGATGGGCACTGCCACAAACCAGGTCTGCGCCAAGAGCTTGCCTGCCTCTAAATCTCCTCCAACTGTGCATATCAATAGTGTTTCGCTGTCTTCCTTACAGAATATATAATTGCCAATGTATTTAATGAGGTCATCTGCTATTCATGGTGCATTTTTTATCAAGGATGGAGCGGTTGTGTAACATGAAGCAAGGCTAAAACATAATAACATTAGTTATGTAATTCTTTCCTTTGATTCCATATATTGCCTCATGGATTTATGCGCTATGTTGTGCAATACGTACTTGTTTACAGTTTACAAAGGTCTCATTAGCTCTACATCTGTGCCTGACACCAGCATTAGTTTGAATAAATGTAGGGAATAAATTGGACCCAACATGTGAAAATCCCATTATGCGCCAAACATCTCATATCTCACACAGGAAGCACACAGAGCCAATCACTAAGGTCTACTGTGTTTAAAGACCATGAACACACATGTATACACGCACACACACACACACACACACACACACACCCCATTTATATGATAAACCAGCCACGTTTCCCCTGTTGAACATATGTGAAGATGCATCTGCCTCAGCCTCACCTAGCATCCTTCGCCCCACAGGGAGTCCGCAGGAGGAGCATATGGGCAACGGGATATTGACCCAGGCAGCTGGGCTGCTCATCTCTGGGGTGCCTCCCTCTTATTGTATCATAACCATTCCACTCACACTACTGTCAGACAGACAGATGTTTATTTTTCACTCGCGTTGCCTCTCTGTTGATCTCATGCTCTCCCTAAGTGTCAAAAGTAAGAATAAGCCCAGACATCAAGATCTAACGTTTGTTTTTCTGACCGTTCACTGAACATGCTCACTGCTGCTGCTGTCCTCCCATCTGCCTCTTCAATCCTTTGCCTCTTCTCTGTCTTTTGTTCAGGGCAAAATAAATGAGAATTTGTTACTTGATCCCAAGCAGAATGGGCTCACCTGTGACCAGTGGGAACAGCAAATTCACGTTCATAAATAGAAAGCGGTCATGCAGGCTCTATAAATAGACTCTTAAATGGCTTTACGGCCACAGATCCTTTTCCTGATGAAAGTCAGATGATCTGTTAATGTCAGTAGGGAGTGGGGCTTAATCACACTAAGAGCAGTGTGTGTGTGCGTGTGTGTGTGTATACATGCACGTATGTATGTGTGATTACGTATGCACATGTGTATGCGTGAAAGCACCCATGAGTTGGGTGACAGCAGGTGGGTTCATCTCTTGGGTAGGAGGGGTTGATTGGTGGTGTGGGTACAACCATGTGATTTAGTTAGCAGCGGTGGAGTGATCTAGATAATACACTTATCCACGGCCCCTCTGGGGGACGGCAAGCCACGGAAATCTGATTAGATTCCACAAAGATAAAAGGATCATCAAGAGTCACATGTCTACTTTATTACTGGGTGACTTTGGGAGTGCGTATCCGGTCAATCCTCTGAATCAATCCTCTGAATCAACATCAGATAATAAAGCGATGACTGAGTGTGTTTAATCTTCAGTCAAGACGTACTGATTTGTGGATCGTACTTGTGTTTTCAGCTCGAGTGATTGAGTTGCCCAGGGGTGACATGGACTGTGCCACGCCTAACTCAGCTCACCTGTCTTTACTTCACCTTCACACTACAGGGATCTTGTTATTCATTGCTTCCCATCATAACAAATTAGTTATTGTTATTTATACTGTAATCTCCTCTGCTGGGGATTGGGGTGTATCAAGGGAAACGTGCATTCAGCATACACAATAACCTCCAATATCAATTAATTCTAAATGTTTATTTGTGTGCTTTTTGCCTTTATTGTGATAGTTTTTATAGTAGAGATAGACAGGAAAGATTAGGAGAGAGAGAGGGATGACATACGACAAATGTCCTGGGCTGGGTTCAAACCCATTCAAACACAAATTAACTTAAGCCTAACTAGGGACAGGAGTTGGAAACTACTAATCTCTATTTGCAGAACATCAGTTGCATCAACTTGTTTTTAACCAGTTGAAGTGGCACTATGTTAATTTGCATTGTCCCTATCAAATAAACTACATAAATAAATAAATAAATAGAATAAATAAAATAGACCACTGAGTCACCAGGACGCCCCAATGAATTGTACATTTAGAACGATAGGCCTTTCTCTCTCCCCTTTCCTTATGATATAGAAGGGTGTAAGTAACTAATTACTTGTACTGTTATTACTGTAATTGAGTAGCTGTAATAGTCATAGCTTTTGTGTAATTACACAAGAGTGTTATTTGAAGTCAATAAATCAAGTATGTTTTGACTTAAGTATTATACTTTGCTACATTTTAAATCACATAGATTACAGAGTACACATTTTATCGGCTCTCATAAGCATTGCATAGCAAATGTGGAGCCATTCACAGTGAGTGGTCAGTCAGTTGAGAAGACGAGAGTAATCTGACTTTACTTTAAAGAATCGAGATTGAACTCTGTCTTTTTACTTTCACTTAAGTCGATTTTTACACCAGTAGTTTTACTTCTACTTAAGTAAAAGTACAACAAAGTGACAATATTTGAGTAGCATATTTTGGTAGCTTTTATTTGCTGATTATATATTGTATATTTATGTGAGATGCATGTGGATAGGTTAGGTGAACTGACTTATTTACGTTAAAAACAGAGTTACACGGAGGGACAACTTACGACTACCAGAAGATTTACAGCTTCTAACATCTTCTTTCTTTTCTTATCATTCAACCAGCCTAGATATTTCCCTATAAATTATGTTACAGGCAAGGAGGGAGCGATGGATACAGGCCATTTTAGAGTCAATATGTTTATTTGTTAGAGGGGAACACAGATGCTTTAGCAAGAATAATGGAACTCCATAAGCGATGCATAGTGAGGGCATGGTGGTTGCAGGGCTTCACTGCTTGTTGCAAGGCAGATGTAAAGACAAAGAACAAGTTAACATTTTCAGTCTACATAGGCGCTAGAAAGCTTGAATCAAAAAAGATAGTGAGAGAGATTTAAGCTCTGTATTTGCCGTTAGAAAAATGAAGTATTTCCAGACTGTCTTCCAAATTTATATATTATTAAAGTTCCTTCTGTGCAAATCCTAGCTATTATTTATAAATGGTCTCTGTACTCTATTTCTTTTGGGGCTGAGGATGATATAGCCCTTTTCTATGAAGTGTTAGATTTAGATTAGGCATTTAGAATAGACTTTACTTAGGTTTGTATTTCAGGTTTGACGCTATGAAGCTTTGTAGTCTGTGCATGAAACATGGCAGATTTGGATTTTCTTTTTACCATATTCCACACTTGAACATATTGTGTATAGCTTAACATTTAATTAAGATGAATGAGCATCTTCATCTAACATCCACAAGGCTCTGTGATCTTCAGAGAGGTGGCATTACAAACTGTCATACAGCAGCTGGTTTCCTCTCCTGTGCTGTTTAGTGTAAGTTGTTCATCCTTATTTCATGTCATCCTGTCTGCACTCTCTTTTCTTCTCATTCCCCAACAGTTAGGTAGCTTTCCTTGGCCTAATAAACACTGGAATAGCACTGAATTTGAGAGAGATGTTCAGCACTTCTTTTAACAAAACAACGTAGGATGTCTATCCTGCTAAACTGAGTGAATAATGTTTTTACAGACCACCATTAGTTTTGTACACAGTATTATTCGCTCAAGTTTCAATTTCAATTTCATTTAGAGAAGGCAAAATATTGTCTCTAACAACCCAAGAACCAAACACAGACATGTAAGAAGCAAAGACAAAAAGAAGAAGGGTGCTTTTGAAATGGCCCTAATTTCAAAATGGCTGCTAGACAGAGCCAAAAAGCGGAGCAGAATAGAATATTTTTGATGCATAATTTTATAAAGGCAGCAATGCAGGCTGAAGGGGGTTTGTGGGTCTGACTAATAGTCTGCGACATCCAAGAAAGCAGCAGCTTTCAAATGCCTTGGAGAGCCTCTCCTTCTGCAAAGGCTTTTCTTCCATCAGGCTTTAATTACTAAGCCAAAGGACTTCTCTGCTCTCAATTTTGAAACTTGTTTTTCTCACAGTCTTTACAGCCCTCCTTCTCCGGGGTTCCATGGGGACTCTGTGAAAGGGTGCTAGGAGCACAGTGGCACTTTAATTCCACCCACCCAACCCGTTCCCCCCCACCCCCTGCAGGTAGGCTTGCATGTACCCACTGACAATGAAATACACTCAATGTGATTTGAGTTTAATTATGGGCTTTTCGCACGCTTAAACACAACCTTGGGCTACGTTGGAAATGCCTGTTGATCCCAACCACTGAGAGAAGAGCGTATTGTGTGAAGACCTAATTGGGTAAAGACCTTCGAGTCTACCTGTGCGAGTCCACTGAGCAAGGACACAGATAAGCTACTCTTATTTACTCTCTTGGACTGCCTTCTCACTCACTATGTGCTACTAATATATCCCTGTCATCCAGGGCAACTGAAAAAAATGCATCAGTCATAAAAGACAGTGCAATCCTGAGAACCTCTACTCTCTCAGAAAAGCCTCAGCTACCTCCACTTTTTCCTTTGGCTTATGGAATTGTCAGTCTGCTGTAAATAAAACAGAATTTATCCAAGCACTTGCAAACCTATCTGACATTCAGGTACTAGCCCTGACCGAAACCCGGATCCTTCCAGAAAACACAGCCACACCAGCTGCGCTTTCAGCTGACTCTACTTTCTCCCACACACCTCGTTCCGTTGGGCGTGGAGGTGGCACGGGTGCCCTCATTTCCAAAGACTGGAAATTCACGAAGCTTTCTCCTCTAAGCAATAACTCATCCTTTGAATACCATGCAATCATGGTTACCGCTCCTGTCAAACTATTTGTGGTTGTCATATATCGCCCACCAGGGCTACTGGGGAACTTTGTAGTTGAACTGGACATGCTACTCTCAGCCATTCCTGAAGATGGCACCCCACTGATTGTCATGGGGGACATGAATATCCATATTGACAAACCCCAAGCGGCTGACTTCCTTTCACTTCTGTCCTCATTTGACCTCAAACAAGTCTCCACCGCTCCGACACACAAAGCGGGCAATACACTCGATCTGATTGTGACTCAGAACTGCTCCACGGCAAATCTGACTGTCACCCCCTTACATCTGTCAGACCACTTCTTTATTCAATTCACGGTTTCCTTACCGGAACATCCTCACGTTCCGCCACAAATGGTCTCCTTCAGACGAAACCTCCGGTCCCTCACACCGGCTCAGCTCTCCAATGAGGTCTTGGCTACCATGCCCCCTCATAATGAATTCTCCTCACTCCATGCCAATGAGGCTACAGACACACTCTGCTCCTCGCTAGCCGTCTCTCTAAACAATCTCTGCCCACTCTCATCCAAACCTGCTCGTAAAACCCCCACTAGTCCATGGCTCACCGGTGTCATCAGAGATCAATGGATGGGGCTCAGAGCAGCTGAGAGAAAATGGCGCAAATCCAGAGATACCACTGACGTCAGTGACTATCAGACTCTCCTATCTGCATTCTCCTCCCATCTAAAAAGTGCCAAGACCACTTATTATCAGGAGAAAATCAGCAGCACCAAAGACGCTAGGAAATTATTTTCAGCTTTTAACTCACTCCTCAACCCTCCACCACCTCCACCCTCAACTTTGCTCACTGCTGACCTCTTCGCATCCTTCTTTACTGATAAGGTTTCTACCATCAGTAATCAGTTCACTGAGCCTGACCAACTCAGTATGCTGCCGCCAGCTAACAGGACCTCACTCTGCTGGACTCTCGTCCCGCTACCTGTCCGTTGGACCCCATACCCTCCAACCTCCCTCCCTCCCACTTATCCCTGCAGTCACGCACATCATCAACTCCTCACTTACAACGGGTGTGTTCCCCACTGCTGGTCAGTTCTCTGTTCTAATGCTGCTTGACCTATTGGCTGCCTTGGAAACGGTTAACCACCAAATCCTCCTCTCCACACTCGCTGAGCTTGGCTTCTCAGGATCTGCTCTCCGCTGGTTTGAGTCCTACCTCTCAGGGAGATCCTTTAGAGTGTTTTGGAGGGGGAAAGTGCCTAAATCCCACTGCTTGTCCACAGGGGTACCTCAAGGGTCAGTGCTTGGACCCCTTCTCTTTTCAATATACACTACCTCACTTAGTGCAGTCATCCACTCACATGGCTTCTCATACCACTCATATGCTGACAATACCCAGCCAAAAGAGCACATGTCACTCCGCTGTTCATATCCCTCCACTGGCTCCCAGTTGCTGCCCGCATCAAGTTCAAGTCCTTGATGCTCGCCTACAAAGCAGCAACCAAAACGGCTCCTACCTACCTGAACTCCCTTATTCAGGTCTACGCTCCCTCCCGCCCACTACGCTCTGCCAAGGAGCGGCGTCTGGTGCTGCCACCACAACAAGGCCCTAAGTCTCTAGCCAGACTCTTCTCTTCTGTGGTTCCTCGGTGGTGGAACGAGTTACCAAAATCCATTCGATCCGCAGAGTCCCTCTCAATCTTTAAGAAAAGGCTAAAGACCCAGCTCTTTAGTGAACACCTTCTCACCTGATGGACTGTGTAATCCAAAAAAGAAAAAAAAAATCTTTGTCTACCTCTATGCACTCTATGCACTCTATGCATTGCCTCTATGGACTGCCTCGTAGCACCTATGTCCTGTTGGACCAGAATTTAGCTTTATGGTACTTTCTCTCGTTCTCTCCTGACTAGATCATTGCTTGTGTTGTATTAAAATCTCATATGTACGTCACTTTGGATAAAAGCGTCTGCCAAATGGGAAATTGTAAATTGTAATTGTAATTGGGGGAAAATACAAAGCTTTAATAATAAACTACGTGCCAAATGATTATATGCCTTGGGCACCACTGTCACTGTATCAAGCAGTGTGTAATTGATAAATGGAGAGGCAGAAGCTGGTAACACCAATGCATTGGTAATATTGTTTCCTCTGATGTACTGGTATCATTACAGCTGTAGCAGCTACTATAATAATTTCTTCACTAACCCTCAAGGATTTCACTAGTTGGAAATCCCCCTTACATACTCTACCCCAGTGGGAGAAAAACTCAATAACTGGAACAAATCCACAGTTCAAAGCCAATACACCAACAAAGTGCTTCTCTCTATCACACACACATAGACAAACACACAAACATGCACATACGCATAGAGACACGCAGTTTATCCTGTTGAATCAGACAGACAGATATCTCTCACACTCAAAGATGTTGCTTTTCAGTTCAATTCCCCTCTTAATTAGATTTCATTAGTGCGGTTCAACACTTTCTGCAAGGTAGTTTCTATTGCCACAAGCATCACATTCGACAAACCTCCAGTTTCCAACCATAAGACAGAAAGGTTGCAATTAAAGTAGCAAATATTATGTCACAGCAGCAATGACAGAAGAAAGAAAGCTTGAGAGCAGTCTGATCGTTGAAAAGGAAAGTCAGAAATATTTTCCAGATGGATATTAAACAGATCCCCCTCCTCTCAGTCTGAACAAAGAGTGCGTCACTGTTACAATGCATACTTCAAGAAATTCATTCACTTTTTCATCCATTGTTAGTAGTCTGTAATTGGGGCCTGGGATTGCTGATAGAGGAGAGTGAGGAAGGCTCACAAACGCAGTGCCCTACATTATAGCAGCTCCCATAATCCACATGGGCAGATTTTTTCATTTCCACCTGGAAGTCTGCCAAGCCAAAGGATTTCTCCACTGTTGACAACATTACACTGCCTAGATGAGAGGACACATCCATTCATGTGTTTTATACTAAGTGATATACCAACTGGACGCACACCTCCTTTTTGCTTTTCTATTAAAATGAGTGTGATCAAAAAGTTGGAATAGTGGGTGTGTTATGATGCTTTGTTGATCTGCATCAAAGATTATGGTATTGTTCTCCTATTATGAAAGATCAATGAGGAATGCTTCATAACCTTGGCTGCGTTACACTCAACTCTTTGACTTTCATCACTAATGCAGTGTACTGATATCTTAATGACCTTCAACTATTGAAACAGCTGTTATTCTGTCACATTACTGAGTTGCTCTTTTAATTGGCACACTTCTGGAATTTGTTCAGTCTTTTATTGGGTGCAAAAGGACATTCAACCACATGGCATAAAGATGCAAAACGTAAATGGGTACATGAAGGTGACTTTAAAGCAATGATAAACAGATTTTCTCTTGTCTTTTTTTCCCCATTGTCTGAGCTGCCAGTGTGCTGCCGCTGCTTTAAAAGCGAACAAAAAGTTTGAATCTTCCACAAGCCAAAAGCACATACGGTGCTCAAAAAAGGCCATTCACCATTTGAACAAAGCATCGCTGCTAGCAACTCTGCATTTTTACATAATGTGCTGCTAATGAACAAAAATCATGAGCAGAAAAGCAAAAATACACTTTCTACAGGAAATAAATTCTCTGATTTTACATTTAAACATCATTAACAAGAACACTCAAAAGAGGAACAATCACAACATTTTGGTGACATATTCAACAAGTCATTATAATGTTGACTGTGCACCCTTCTGTATAACATTCTGTGCTGTCCAGTTATCTACTGCATCACATCTCTTTTCAAATATGGACAACAAGCTTCTTAATGGCTTTTATATTGGAATCTATTGGGTAAGGATATTCCACAAGGAAAAAAGAAACTCTAGATGAGATACTAAAGTTAATGTCCTTGTTGCCTCTTTAACATTGTTTCCTTCTCCAAATGGGGATCCAATACCAGGCATTGTGGTATCTTTATTTTACTGTTAATCAAAAATGAACAGCATCAAAACAAATATACAACACAACATTGAGGATTAATGTAAACTAAGCCGCTGATGAAGCATTAAATTCATTCACTATGTAATGCTGTTCATTCCAAAAGCCACTGTTGATTCCCTTAGATTTTTTTTTATATATCATGTCCATAAATCAATTATTATTATATAAATTAACTATTCTTCTTGTTCATTGACAGTCAAATAAGACCAAGTCAGTTGTATAGCAACATTCATAATGTCCATAGAAAGCTGTGGTATAACCTCTCATTTCACATCCAACATATATCACAAGGTTGAATTGATTATGATACACAACAAAGAACAACTTGGCCTTAAGAAACACCTATGTGCTGCAACTATTTGATGCCAAGTATCTTACATCCTGGTCACAGCCACACTCATAAACACAGATAATTACTACCCAGATGAGGGATTAAGGAGCTTCCTTGAAGGTCAAGCCCAGTCCCTTCCTCCCCTCGCCGGGCACTCGGCTGGCGTTCAGAGCTCTGTTGACCCGCCGGTCCTGGGCAGCTGTCCGACTCTGTTTTTAACCTGAGCAGGGCCAGCCCATCCATAAAGCCGCTTGGGACGTGGCAGCTGCTCAAGGGGGAGAGAGGTATTAAGCGTAGATTTACAAGAATGAAAATGTCCTCCCTCGCTCGTAATCTCCGGTCATTTTTACACGCAAGACAGATCATACACACAAACATACGTACGCGCTCTCTTACATAAATTCGTCGGCACGCTGCATATGCTTGTTTGGACACACACACACACACACACACACTGTGCCTGTGTATATTGACAGAAAGCATGCACTGTCACTTTTGATCTTGCTTCCACTCCCAACTCAGGCTACTCATGCATAATGTTTAGATAGTTGGCCATGTTAAGATCTCTCCAAATAATCAATAGTGAGTGCCGGTCTTGTCCACTGTGAACTAATCAGCATCCAGTATATCCACTGTGCTTCAGGTTAGGTGCCTCATTGCTCTTCAAACAGCGTACAAGCTCGCAGCATGTAGTACTCTACCATGCAACTCAGGAATAGTGTTCCGTAGCACATCAAAAGCCTGTTTGAGCTCACATTCACTACGAATACAGTGCAGCATTGTCAGTACAAGGAACGCGACCAAAAAGAGCTGTTTTCAAAGAGGAGTCAACCGTAAGCATATCTACTTTACAGAAAACACAGAATGGCAGTAGATCACATCATTACAGTGGATTGGCGCAATAGAGTCCACAGAGTAGAGTCCTCATGGGCAGTCTACAGTGAAACCTCCTGTAATGTCTGCAAGGATCAAAATGGAATGGACATGAATTTGCGAATCATCGAGTTTGAGTCCAATAAATGTTGGGTCGCTGAGACCATGCAGCCAGACCATTTAAAATCTGTAAACAATGTTGACACCGATGTTGCACCAAAACCCCTTTTCCTTTGGGGTTTGACAGAAGCAGCACAGAGTCAGAATACTTAGTTTCTCCATCCCCGTGGCCATCCATACTGGATTTGTTAAGTCAGATCCTTTAGGAGTCAAAAGCACGATCTTCACAGATCTCCAGAGCAGCTTTAGTTGCACCGCCCAGCACTTCCACATTAGCATCTATCCAAGGAATCACGTTGCCGGGCATGTAAGCGGAGCAGTTGGCCATGCCCATGATGTCTACAGGCCGCAGGACCCGGTCCCACATGTTGAACTGGCTCAGCTCGCCCACAAAGGCCTGGGTGGCATCAAAGCGGCCTCCTACTATGTCCTTTGGAGAGAAAGAGAGGAAAATAGTTTATGACACATCTTTGGTTTTGAAAAGAAGGTTTTAATTACAATGAATTCAGTCTGAGTGTTTTTTTGTTTTTTTATCAAACTGTGTTGCAAACTACCAGCCTACACTGGATATTTTTTTAATGCGAACTACCCCTTTAAACATTGTATTGTACCAAGTATTGTGCAATCTCCTGCAATCTCACCTTATCTGTATGATTGCAACACAAAGCTGCACAGCCTTCCGTAGGCTCCAAAGTGTATGTAGTATGAATTAATGGATCTCCATGGGAATTATTCATATAACATCACTGTTCATTTCTAAAGTATATATAAGGTGCTGTCAGGGAGCTAACCGGTAGAATGACCCACTAATGCAGCTCCCAAGGGTGTAGTGGAGCTGTTTAAAGGGAGATGTATGAGGTAATGCTGAAAGGGCCATGATAGCGTGAGAAGAGCCTCTCTACCTCCTCTCCCCTGCTCCCTGCTATGTGCCTCCGGCTGTGGGCTCAGGGGAGAACACACACCGGGATCACACTGACACATGGAAAAACACACACGAGTGCACGAGAACTCACACACACCACGCACGCACACACCCACACACACCTACCCTCCACCATCTACGCCTCTGCCTCTCCCTACTGATCTCACCTGCTCCTGCCCCAGGATGATCACCCCTCCAGGTTTAATTGGGTGCCAAGGGGCCAGGTTGTCCCCGGTGCCCAGACGCTCGCCATCCTGGTAAGCCTCCCAGAAGCCGTCTCTAGTCGTCCAGGTGATGCAGATGTGGTGCCAACGCCCGTCACTTACAGACAGAGGCAGCTGGGCCACCTGGCCAGGGGTGAAGGGGAGAGGGTGAGCGACAAGAGGGCGGGAAGTGAGGCAAGGAGGGTATGAACAGGGGCAAGAGGGGGCGGGATGAGTCAAGACAGGTTTGAGATTAATTGCGGCACATTACAAACAAGGACAGCAATTAGATGGGTGAGGGCTTCAAAGAGATGGCACTCTGCAGATAATTCTCCAGATGAGCCAATGCGACATATAAAATGTAGATTACCCAGGTGACATCAAGGGATATAACATCCTTCAAAGCAGTGGGGTAGCTAACAGCAAAATTGAGTCCTCTTATGCTTTTGTGCTTTGTTCATAGATCAAAGAAAAACAACTGGTTACTCTACCAACCCAACGCAATGACATCATGGTCCACTGAGGATACAGCGCAACACATGAGATTGCAAGTGTATAACTCATTAGCCCTTTTCTTTTGAGGCTGCAAAATAGCTTCACACCCCTATCTGTCAGTGCTGCTTTGTTCCAGCTAGGCGTAAACCTGAAAAGATGGGAAGAACTGTTGAAAACAAAACTCAAGCCACTGCCAATCACAGAAGCTATTGACCTGATTACGGTTGCCAGGGGGCGTCTTTACGCCACTGTGGCTATGGGAACAATGGGTGTCATTGTCAAGCCTGTCAGAGTAGGTGTGGTGAGAGTCATTGACTGTTTAAAGATTTAGGATTTCAAAGCAAAATAGAATCTGGTCCAATATTCTGAGACACTTGATATTACCCAGCCTTGATGTTTAATAGACAAAGAGCTCAAAGCCAACCATACCACCATATCCACAAGACAGGCATCGTTATGAATGATCACTCATTATCATTTCAGTGATTGTTTTGATGGTTTTTACTGTTATGATTTTCCAAAAAAATTATTTTATTTATGATTGGTAGGACATTTTGTGGTTTATCTGCAGCTCCAACTAGCTGCAGATCACGTTCTGTTTCATATTCTACAAGTGCACAGTGTTTCTAAGAAGCTCATGCATGACTGGAAGAAGTCAATAAACTCTGCCTAAAACCAACAGTAACACAAGCGTTGTCTATGAAGTATTCATAGCTGCTGTGGAAATATTGATAAAATTGATCCCTCTATCAATTCAGCGAATAATTAGCTCTCAGATACAAAATCAGCTCAAAGCAAAACACTGTCACCGTATGAATTTTGAATGGACAAATCTTCATAGATTTACTTGTCGTCTTTCTAAAATCTACATTTGGAGCATGCTGGACCAGATTCGTAAAGCTTTGAGCATCAGATTACAGATGCACGGTTGCCAAAAGAACATAGTGTTAATGTTCTACAAGACCAGTCCAACCCATATTATAACCCTGGCGGCTGTGTTTGACTGGAAAACGGCGATGCAGGAAATGTTTACTGAACTTGAAGCTGAATGTACAGGAACAAATGGAGTTGTGAGGCATAAACAGCACAACCACGCTGAACTGCAAAGAGAAACGGAGCATGTCTATTCGGTTTCAAGGGAAAATCTGACTATCTTGATGAAGATTTTCCTTTAGGACCATACAGAATCCCTTTCTGCGTAGTCATCCTCCGATAACAAAAGACAGACAAGGCTGCAGTGGTGTCAGCGAAAGTGGTAATACTGTCGAGGCAGCCTGCCGCCTCGCTCTCAACATGCAGCCAAATAAACAGCATGAATGATGAGCCCCAATGGACCCTGTTACCACTGTGAGCAAGTTCAACACATGGATGTGCTACATACGGTAATCATATTCAATGCTCTCGCTTTCACTCTCACTCTTCTGCACCTCGCTCTCTCGCTGTCTTTCTCTCAGTCAGGATACAGTATAACTTTCCTTTCAATACATCTTCTGATCTCTCTCTCTCTCTTTCTCTCTCGCTCCCTGCACTCTGTCACCTCCGCAGCTCTGCAACTTTTCCATTTCCTACCCTTCTCCCGCTCTCTTTTTCTGTCCTACCCTCATCCCTCTCTTCCTCCATCTTCCTCTCATCTATCTGACTTACACACATGTATAATGCATGGTGAAGGGAAAGCTGTGAGGAGATGTGCCAGTGCCAATAACACCCAACGTAAACAAGACGAGGGGGGGAGACACTCCAGTGAGAGAACACACTACTCCAAAATCCTCCCGATCCACCATTACAGTGCTACAGCCACTGTATTGTCGTAAAGAGGAAAAAAAGCTATTACCACAGCTTATACCAACATAACAATCACCATGGTTTTATTCCTTTGAAGACAAAATGCCATGAAATATTCAGCTATGTTTCCATCGGTTTGTTTTTAATTGTCTTAAATCAAAAAGCATTAGTTAAGCAGACTGAAAGGCTGTGTGACCTAGTCATACTGTATACAGAAAGGAAAGAAGTTGAGATGTGGCTTCTAAATAGCACACATGGCAGGATATGTTCTCAACTAAATTACTGGTATTCCTGGATGTGTGTGGAATGGGTCAGTGATATTAAATATTTATCACTATATATAGATTTATCACAATATATATTGTTTATAAGGTTCAAAATTAAATATTAAAAAATCAATGGTCAGTGAATCTCGTCTCATCTGTCTCTTCATTGTCCACTGATGCACAATAACTCTCTAATTCTGTCACACCACAACACGGACCAACAAGATCACATTTCATTAGCACAGATATGTATCTGTAACTTGTTTACTACCATCACAACAGCCAGTGATGAATGGGGGTGGTTCCAGCCAAATGATAAGTGACGAGGTGTCAATGTCAAGCTTGTGACTGGAAGCTCACCAACTCAAACACATCTTTTCCGTTCAGAAATCAAGGTAGGGGGAGTGAATGAGAAGTGCTCTGCTCCTATCAACAACTACCCACAAAACACTCTTGATCAATGCACTGAGTCAGCTGCTCCAACAGTTACTCACTACCTAACAGTACAAGACTGTGGTGTGAAAGAGTGTTAACCTCCTTCTTCCTGCAACTACTATCCCAGACTGTTGCTGTAAATAAGACTGGTATCATAGCTTCCACGGTTACATAAGAATTAAAAAAGACCAACACAATGGACCTACCTTATCGTTTACTAATAACTCAATGGGGTTGTTCCCCCATTCGATGAGCACTATCTCGTTTGCCTGGCCTGGCACGCCGTAGGAGAAGGGGGTTCCTATGCCGGGACTGGCACTGGACTTGAGCCACATGCACACTGTGAAGGCATACATCTCTGGTAGGCTCTTCTTGATGCGTCCATACAGGTAGTTAGTACGCAGGGAGAGGGACACCTTGAAATCCTCAGGTGACTTGAATGCATTATTACCTGTTGATAGATAACATTATGGTTATATGTTGATTGTGAACTTTCCAGTATTATAGATCTGATCATGATCATCATCTGATGATCATGATGAAGATAATGAAGATGACAACTATGATGAAGATTTTATTAGAGAGTGCTATGAGAATGGTGGTGAGTTGAATGATGAGAAAGAGTAAGGAGGAGGATAAAAATGAAAATAAGAAAGAGGAGGATGATGTGAGGACCACTTATAAGAAGCATATTGGTTGATAGCAATGCAAAATTTTTAGCTGTGACCTGCAGCTAGTATCAGCTAGTCACTCTGTCAGTTGGTCGGTCTGTCGGTCACAAAAAAACCAAAAAAAACCCAGAGAAACACAGAGATTCAATATATATGAGTTTCTCAAGCAGCCACACTGATGCCTTAACTCACATTTAGTAGAACAGCTGATTTTCATGTGGCGTCTTGGGTTTTAATCCAGGCTTGGCAAATTGGGCTTTTGTATTTGGATTCACAGAGCCAAATAGGTCACAGCTTATCATGAATTACGTGCTTATTTGTCAGTTAAAGGAAGATTACAAGAGTGCAAAAATGTAAGAGACGCAGAAGGAAAAAATTCAAAAGAAGAAGTGTAAACATGGGCGATAGATCAGGCATGATCAAGACAGAAAGAGGTAGAGAGTGACAGTGATAAAATTACTGAAAACAGAATCTAAAGAGAGAGTGAGAATGAAACAGCTAGTTGAGAGGAGGGATGAACATAAATACACAGATACACACACACGCGTGCACACACAGGTACACACGCACACACTTGCAAACACTCCTGCTGCCATAGTAACCACTATAACAGCTGATGGGGTCCTGAGCACATAAAGGTTTCTTAGCAGCAGGTTTGCACCAAGGAAACATGCTGGACACTTTTATGGGATTGAACCAGCAGGGTCTTCGCCAACGTGTGGATCAGTGTCACCTATTGCCATCACCCTATTGTCATCACTACCAGCAGCAGCTGTGTGTTGGTATCATCATTTCCCTCCCTCCATGAAAGGTTTATACACTGAATGAGGTCTGGGCAGCAACAACAAAACAAGTTGTTTCCTTGACAACAATACAGAAGGTGGAAAACCTGGAGCAATATTGGAACCAGGGCTCATTTATGTCAGACCAGCCAAACTGCTTTGACTCACACTTCAAAACAAAAGAAAAGACAGAACAATCCATGTGACTAAAAACAATGATTTAGAGTTGTCCCATGTCAGCCCCCTGAGCTCATCATCCATTCATCATTAAATCCTTCTCAGGATCATCTATCCCAGCATACATTGGGCTGAGTGCAGGGAGACAACCTGCACAGGTTGGTGGAGAACTGGCAAACTCCACACAGAAAGGGCTGGGAATCCAACCTGGGTCTTTCTTGCTGTGAGGTGACAGTGCTAAACCACTTCTGAGCTGTTAACATCCGCTAAATATAAGTAAAGCTTGTATCCTCAAACATCAGCGCTGTGCTGGAATCGACTAAGCCTCAGGGGACGTGCGGGCCTACAGGAAATGTCCAGTGGTGGTATTTCATGTTATTTTGGCATCCACCATCAAAGTGATACCCTGGAGTGTGGACATCTCTCCAATATTTCTTAAACTAATTAAGAATTCAGTGTTGCTTTCCAAGCCTTATTTTCAACACCGAGGTGCTGCTGCAAGAGTGGCTCTGAGAAAAAACACTATGTTGTGGGGATTTTCACTTGCATCATCAGAAATTTGCACTGGGATAGTCTAATTAATGCTAAATCTGATGGCAAAAAAAGAATCTGGTGTTAAATCTGGCCAACAACTCATAGCACCCATTCCAACCTCTTACTTCTCTCTAGCTCGGTGATCCTCTCCAGGAGGGAATTGAGCGTGTGCTCGGTGCGCTGGCGGTGGGCCGCTGTTTCATTGTAAAGCTGGCTCTTCTCCTCCTCCAGTTCGGCCACCTTCCGGAGGAGCTGGCTCTCTAGCGCCCCCAGACGCTGCCGCAGCAGCTCGCGCAGCTCAGCCGGCAGGGGAGACGGGGCCGAGACGCCCCCGGTCGAAACATTGGTACTGGGGAGACGCAACTGCTGCTGCTGGTAGGTGGAGTAGGAAGGGTTGCAGGTAAGAGCAGAAAGACAGGAGCAGGGAGAGAGGGGTAGAGGGGAATAGATAGATAGATAGATAGATAGATAGTAATAGAGTTAGAGTGAGAGAAAACGAGAGAGGAGGTGGAGTGAGACATACAAACAATGACAGAGACATTTAATCCTGTTAATCCTGCATACTCAAACAGGCATTCGGTCTCCATAAAGACCTAGATTTGGGCTAGCCAACTGATCTTCTCTACCTTTTAGGTCAGATATCCATTTAGCACCATTGTTTTTAATACAGCAATATCAAAATGAAGACAGCGTGTCCCAGTAGAGGACTTTGATTGGTGACCTGCCAAACGCCCGTGGCTGGGCTGGGTATTAAAGGTAGACGCCACTGTGTGACGTGGCCGACTGAGTTCACACCAGGCGTCATCGCAGATGGTTTTAAAAAGGCCACCGCTGCAGGCCCCTTGTTTAAAGCTAGTGCATTCACCCCACTGCAAAATGCCTTCAAGGTGTTCTTTTCTATAGTGGCACGTTGATGTTGCCCTGCTGTCGAGTCCACTTTGGGATTCAGACACTTTGTGACACATTCACAGTGTTTGATTAATCTTTCCAGACACAATGGAACCAACTGAATAGCCCAAATGATGAATAGCCTGCCCATCTGGCATTTTGGCCGGGCTGAAGCAAACACTTGCAAGGTCTTGAATGCCATTTCACCAAAGTCTGATTACTCTATGTTGATGTATACAGCTGGTCCTGCTGTGATTACTGGTTGAGGCCCTGCTCCAGGACCATATATCCTATCAGCAACATTGATCTTGCAATAATCATTATGTTAAGCAGATTCTGATCAATAGAGATGTGATTAAAAAAGCCACATAATATGCAATCTATATCCTCACAGCTGCAATATATCCTTGATCATGGTATTAAAGCTTTCAATCAAATATAAGTAAGGAGAGGCGGAGGGGGGAAGGGACTGAGAGATGGACGGAGGAAGAGAAGTGGCAATGCAGCATGTACAGACAGAACCTCCACTCTGAATGAACATTAGTGTGATTGTTTATCTTGGGAGCTTGTCACATTGGGAGAAATGTGCCACACTGTCGTTATGACATACAGGAGATAAAGCCACAGCTTACATCAGCATACTGTGTAAAGAACCAGTCCTCTACTTCACTGCAGATGACCTCGATATCAGTTGAATGTGATCTCTGAGCCACATGGAATTAATGCACATACCAGCAATGAGGTCTTCTGGGATTGAACAAAGAGCTGGCTCTATTACAAAGCTCTCAGTATGGAAATAAACGAATCAACCATCAATAAGCATATGATTCAATTTAAACATTTAGTGTAGCTATATGCAGGTGAAAATTGCGGGAATGAATTTCATCAGCTGCTATGAATAATTAGTCACGTGACTGCCAAATAAAACATTATGTAGAACACATACAGCACCTCATAAATTATTCAAAGATGCATTGCCATTCCCTGCACCACACATGATTAGACCTTTGACAACATTTTTTGTTGCTCATTTCTTATTTATGGCTTTCACACATGGGATTCACCATCATTTTATCATTCCATGACTAAAAAAAAAAACCTATAGATGTGACATAGCCTATCTATTTCCTGACCCTTTGATCTCATGTTTCCCTGTGAGGTCTCCTGCAGCGCAGAGCATTATAAGACGAGTGTGATGTGCGTATGCTGCATGTTGGTGGTGAAAGGGCTGAAAGACATTGCTAAGATGCACAGAGCTTTCATAACAGAATTTTATATAGTGGTTTGTGATAACGGAGTGTAAAATCATATTGATATGTGAGAAAAGGAAAGAAAAACTCCTGGCCTGTTATGTTTATAGGGGCTGTCCATGTGTGTGCCATCTCACCTCCAAGTTCTCCAGCCGACCTTTGAGACTCTGCATGGTCTTGCCCAGCTGATCGATGGTCTCGCTGGGGTCCCGGGGCAGGTCTCCCATGGTGTTCTTGCTGTACTCCTTCCGCCTGGAGCCCTGACCCCGGGACTTGCCCTGCGACGACTCGTCAGCGGCCGCCTCGCAGCGCGCCAGCTTGGAGTTGAGCTCCTTTATGGTTCCCTGTTGGCTCACGATGGTCTCCTTCTGCTGCAGAATAGTCTCCCGGAGCTGGATGATCGTGTTCCGCAGCTCGTCCTCCACGGGGCTGCTGCTCTGGACGCGGTTCCCCGTAGGACCATACCCGCACCCCGGTTCTGCGCCCGGGGGAATGGCGTTACAGACGAAGCGGCTACCTGTAGCATCCTGGGTGCGCACCGTGCGTCCACTGACCAGGTATAAAAGTCCAACTAATAAAGCAAGCATCCCGACTAGATGCACCAACTCCACGTATTAAAGGAAAACAAATGACTCGTAAATCACTTAACAGGCGTTGGAAGTCTCCCGTGAAATGATTTTAGATCAAAGAAACTTCTTTCATTAAATCAGGTGGTTGCGGACATCTTTCTGGACTTCGAAACTGACACGAGAGCATTAAACAAAGTTTAATTTGTCTCAAAACCATTAAATAAAAAAAATAAAAAAATCAGACTCCGCAGTGAAAATCATGCATCCATCATCCACACCATCTGTCCTGTGTGAAAGAAAATCTAAATTCTTACTTTCAGAATGTGAAAAACTCTGCAGGTTAAACTCTAAATTTGTTATCACCTTGCTTAAAAAAAAGTTCTAATAATCTGTAAGATTTGTAATATTGGAAAAAATAAATCCTCACTGGGTTGTAGAGAACTCTGTCTTGCCTCTCCGGTTGGCTGGTTTGTCAGTGAGCGGTGCTGAAAAGACAGCGGCGCTGCTCGGGCAGATTATTATGAGGAGGTGCGCACTGGCGCTTCCGCTCATCATCTGTGCGCTCCGGCAATTCAGCTTCAGCCCACGTCATCACCGAGTCCCAGCGGATACAAGTCATGCTATGGGTATTACTCTCCGACTCTTTTTGATCTGTTTGAATTGTGAGGCTTACAGCTGTCAAACAAAACCCATTTGGATTGGGAAGCCTACTCAAAAGGGCTTTTCAATCTTACAGTTTGTCCTGCGCGTTTTTTTTTTATTAGTTTGCTGTATCAAAGAAAACCTCCGTAAAACAATGTAAGAACCTTGCCTATTATGATATGTTGGATAGTCTTGTAACTAGTGCCAGCAAATTTTGACTTTTTATGGATGACTTGACAACTTTCTGGATTCTCCGTTTGGCTTTGGGGGAATGCTGCACTCTCTATGCGACGCAAAACTGTTTAAATTAGTTCAAAGTAAAGTTTTCTTCTTCCAGCTGAGCACATTCCACATCTAGTTTAAAACTCCAACTCACTACATCCAGTTTAAATCCACAATTCAAATGGAAAGTTTAATCGTCCGTTTTGAATTAAAAGCATTACCCACTGCCTATTTCCATTTAAACACAATGCTTCATGCTTAATAAGACAATGACTTTCATTTTCTACACAGCATGCGTTGGTGCATGAGTGGAACGTGATACTCGGGACTTGGAATGACATGGTGCCTATTACCTCTCCAACCTGATTCTTTAATTAAAACATGATTTTGGGCCATGTTGCTTTATGCCATCACAGATTGGATGTATTCAAACTGAAAACATAACTTTTCAAGCAGTGAACCCAGATGTCTTATTGTGGAAATTGATGATTAACGCTGAATGGCATCTGGGGTGCTGAAAAATGTCATAGGTTGGATCTTCCTAAAGATGTTGCTTTGAAAATGCTCTAATGAAAGTAGAAAACATCTAATTGTCTTTGGTGTTAATTCCTCAGTCAGTGCTGTTCAAATTACAGGGTCCCTGTTTGACAGAGTGCTCTCATTTCAAGAGGCTGCCTTCCATTCCTTCCTCCTGTGTCACTCGCTGTCAGTGCTCTTGTGCTTGTAGGGCTGTTCAGTCAGTAACAGGCTACAGGAGGCTGCTGTATGAAGAAGCAGCGCTGGATACAGTAACTCTAACTGGGGTGTATGTGAAAGATACCTGCAGTGGTTCAGCATATAGATAGCTGTCATTGCTCATTCTAAAGATGAGGTTTATTGGAAGTGAAATTTCGTGGGAACCTGATTCCTGCACAATCATTGCTCAACATTGTTTTTGTCATTGTCATTTGACTTGGGTCAAATAGTATTTGAAAATAATCCTTTGTTTTAACCTGCTTGAGTTACCAGAAGATTATGGTTTAGGTGTTCGTTAACCTTTTCACATGAACAAGTGAAAAATGTGTGAAAGTGTCCGTTTCGTGGTGCTGTCACATAATCCAATTTGTGGGAAAAGAGCATAATGTTGACATAGTTCATGTCCACAACACACAATCTGCATTCCAGAGTTTGTACTCATTTTACAACATTCTATGAGAAATGTATTGGCAATCAATCAGAAACATCTTTTTTAAAATGTAATTTAATTTAAAAAACTTTAGATGTCAGAAAAACTCAGAAACATACATACATGCCCTTATGCTTATACAATTTATCTGGCAGGAAAGGGGACCTCATCTCAAAATAAACTGAGAGAGAACAATATTGGGAAAATAGAAAATAATCTTTCTGTAGCCAAGTAGATAGCAGTCCTATCTTGCTAATCCTTTCTGTATATTTAGAAATCTGCCTGCAAACGCTTGTCTGTGGCAGATCAAGCCATTAGCTACTTTCACATAGACAGACAGTGAGTAGTATCACAGCAGCCTTTGTTTGGCGCTCCCTTTATGTTTTGTCAAACCAAGACAAGGGAGCAGTCGCCTGTCAGATACCTGCTAAGAATCTTTGTAATATCAAAAACTTCAAAGCTAAACTTTGGCTCAAATCAGATTATGAACCAAGTTTTGGCTCAGCACATCTGTTATCAAGAGCTAAGACTTCTTATTCAAAACTGCCTTATCAATATCTGTGTCCTCAAGATGTTCCTTCAGAAGTCTGGAACAATACGACAGTGATAGCTCAGATGGGATGGTCTCCAGCGTGGAGCGCTGTGTGACCGTGCCGCCCATCGCAGCTGCTAAGTCCTATCTGCTCTCCGAGCCTGTGAGCTAAATGTCAGCCAGCATTAATGCACACTCAGCGTACAATGGGCACACAGGGCTGGGACTGACAGAGAGCGGCCAGCGAAGTCACTGCTAGGGAAGGCACTTTCTAATACGACAGGTCCCAAGGGAGAAGGGACAGACAGTCACCATGACAACCTTATCTCCCCTCCACCTCCCCGGTGAGCGGGAGGGCGTGGGGTTGGTGAAGTGAAGTGGGTAGGAGAGAGTGCTGAAGACTGAGCAGAGATGACAACTTTCACTTCAAAGTCGATGGGCTCAAGTTATTTCCTTTCATGTTTCAAGTGGTAAGCATCGGGTGAAGTAACTTTACTTTTAAAGTGTTTTTAGTTAACGTTAAGAAGTCAGCAGGGATTGAACTCTTATCCTAAGTCAAGTTCCCCATCTAAATTACTATATATCAGAAGGAGGTTACTTTACCGGCAAAAAACACAAGGTAATAGGAATTTGTCTTTCCACATATACCTCCATCCAACACAGGCCCCTATGGATATACATTTTATCTGGCATATAGGGGCCCCGGGGCCAACATGGCACCACCACCCTGCACTGCCACTGGTCACCATTCGACCGTGTACATTTAGCTTCTGCCCCATCAAGTACTCACCCAGTCAAGCACCCACCCCATCAGACAGGATAGGGATCGGCAATCATGTGCCATGGAGGACCGAGAGGCTGCAGGTTTACTACAGCAGCTGATTTCACTGATTAGCACACTTTCAACCAGAAATGGAGCAATTAATCAGGGAAACACCTGCTGTACCTGGACCTTATTTTTCAACACAGTAACACTCACACTGCAATGGGACCTGCCTACATTTTCCTATTATCAATTTCTTGAAACTTGTTTATATTGCGGTGTTAGATATGTTATTTTAACTACTTGAGCTATAGTGAGAAAGTAGAGCGCACAAGTAATCTGATGCTGCGATTGGCTGCCGCCTGGGAAAACCCGTTCACATCAACCTGCTAGTGGTAATTACAAGTAGGATATGTGGGATTTTTTGTAGGCTCAATTATTGACAATGATGCGTACTTATGACAAATGAGAAATATCTTCAGTAGTTCATTGATGGTTTATTTTAAATTCATAAATACAAATGATTTTGGATGCGGATGCAGAAAACCGGCAGCCATCAAAGTAAACAAGGAAGTATATGTGTCACGGGGAGGTGTGGTGAGGACCCAAACGCAGGACAGCGAGGCAGGTTGTGATCAAACCCCAGGACTGGGTGTTTAATTGAACAGATAGCAGGTGACACAGGAAATCCAAAAACACGAGCTCTACACAAACTGACACAAACATAACACAATACAAAACAATGAACCGACAAAGACTGACTGGGGAAACAAGACTAATATACACATGGGGTGATTACAAATGAGGTACAGGTGTGTGGGAGCAGGAGCTGGGGGAGAGAGGGAGCCACACCCACACTACACACTGACAGACAAACCAGGAGGCGGAGACACAAGGGAGGCAGGGAACACAGAAAGAAACACACAGGCAGGTCATGGCCGAACCATGACAATATGAGCAATGCTAAAAAGTATCAAATGGACTATGATAACTGAAATGTCATGATGATAGCTTGATCACAGCTATTTAAAAAAAAAAGTAGGAGAATATGGCCCAGGATGAAAATAACCAGAATTATCAGAATTATATATCAGAATATCAGAATTATCCTTTTGGTCTAGGCCAACTTGCTAACTAACTTTATCTACTAAATAACAGCTTCACGTGTTTCTCAGCCCCAGATCATGGTGATATTTCAGCTCTGGGTTCCACCTGTTGAGCATGATGTGAGTGTGACCCGTCCGCCGTGCTGTTGGCCACTCAGAGCCGCTGACTGGCTCACATTCTGGAGTCACAGTCATTCCACATGAGACAGTCACCCAGCCAGTTGATCAGTCAGCCAGGCACACAGTGTCCAAAACGCTGAGAGCCTGACACATCTCCTCCTGTGTTCTCACCATCCCTTCATCCCTCCATCTTTCCATCCATGCCACCTGCTGCTGGCTACCTGCTCAGCAGCCTGCTAGTGGCCAACAGCCCCTGTGAATCAGAGTCAAGCTGAGCTGTCTGTGTCTGAACAACTCTCTCACTAACAAGCACACCCATGTGCGTGCACACACACACAGACACACACATAGACACACACACACAGACACAGACACACACACACACACACACACACACACACACACACACACACACACATGTCTACACGTGACCACATACAGCACATATACATCTATGCCTGCAAAAGAAAGCAGGACTGATAAAAGACACACAAAGCAAAGGAATAAATGTGAAATCTGTGAGTCATATTTTGTAATACAGGTTATTCGTGCTCCTTGATAACGCGTACACACACACACACACACACACACACACACACACACACACACAGCAAAAGAATAAAAGAATACATCTAATAAAAGCACTCCATGATGGTGAGACACACACTCACACTTACACACACACTCACACTTACACACTTACTGTATACACGTGCACTGACACACACACACTAAGCAAAATAATAAAAATGGGGGAAAAAGTGTCAGAAATGCTCTGTGGTGGCTTTTCAGAAGTTCATTCTTGGTTTGTTGCAGTAAATTTACAAGCACTGAAAGTTATGATTCAAAAGACAACTGAGTATGTGCTTGTTGACAAAAGCTTTTAAGGCTAATTACTGCGGTGAAATAATATTTTGTGAAAACTGTGGTTCTTCACCTTATTCTTAGAATGAATTGAATCTGAAGTAAAATTATTTTATTGGACCATCTAAATATTGTGTATGTTCATGCATGCTCTTGCATTGAGTTTGAATTGTAGATGGAAAATAAGATTTTAGGAAATTTATAGGAACAGTACTCATAAATATTACAAATGTAAACAAACCGTTGTAGACCCTGAAAATTCATGTATAAATCATGTTTAACTGGACTTCCCATGTCACGACGCATGACACGGCAGCTGAATACTAATACTAAAAAATATTCAATCCAATACTAATTAATAGCTTAATACACCTGCTCTGCGAGGTAAATTGGCTAACAACAGCACAGTTTTTCACCAACAATGAGTCAGAGTGTGTTTAAAAGAAGTCTAAAAATGAGCTCATTGGGAAGGCTGAAAAATATATCAGGCGAGAGACTGGGACAGCTGCTCAAGCCAATCAAGCTAGCTTTAGCCAAACTGCTAACAATGAAGTTGTAAGATAAGAATCAGTGATTCTTGCCAAATTAAAAGAATCAAGGAAAGAAATTAAGAAAACCAAGAAGCCAACACTGTTAGAGATTTGTAAGTAAACCTGAAAAGGCCATAACCCAGTTGACTGAAAAGATTTAGGTTCTGAACTGATGAAGTTGAGACAAGACTGGGCAAAGCAGAGGGTACAGGAATGTGCCACGAGAGGCTGAGCCCACTGCCAGATGAGAGGGCCTGCAGAACAGACTGAGATGTAATAACATTCAGATCTACCAAGTTCCTGAAGGCAGTGAGGCCAATGACACCTCAGGATTTGTGAAATATCTTTTCTTAGCAACACTACTACATATCATAACTACCACCTGAGGTGGATGTTATGATTGAAAGGGCACACCGATCCCTCACAGCCAAACCAAAAGATCCCAAAGCCCCCCTGCACTCTCCCATAGTTCAATTTATGGATTCCACTGTTAAAAAAGCTGTGTTGCCGTAGTGTCGGCAGGTTACTTTACAAGGCAAGCCAGTATACTTTGATAATAACTACTCCCCAGAGTTACAGGAAAGGAGAGGCCAAATCTGACAGGTTATCAAACAAGAAGGGAAAGAAGTTCAGACCATGGACCTGTGACGCTTTAACATAATCTGGGCTGTAGAAACCACTTTAAATACTGGAGGCTTTATGTCTCCATGCATGCCTGTATTACCAGCCGGGTATGCAGGGCACATGCCCCGGAGCCCCAGACCACCAGGGGCCCCAAAATATTCTGAGTCCTGCGTCTGTGTTCAATGCATTTTTGCAACATTTCACTGATTTCACACACTGACCTGCCTCAGGCTCCTAACTGTAGGCAACAGTTTAAAATGATTATGGGGGCCAAAGCCACAGCATCTACTGACATTGAGGGCCCCAAACATGATTTCTTTTGATACGGAGGCCCCAACCACAATTATTAAACTGACACCTATTGACTGTATGTGTATGAGCAATGCATTTAGTAAACATCATCCAACTAAGATACAGAGAACTAATTATATACTGGTCGTGGGGCAGGGGGGTATAGGTACAGACATAGTCAAACTTTTTCAATAAATTTAAACATTTAACTTTTTTTTTTGGTCCTTCATTCCCACCACCTGTCACCTCGCCTCCTTAAAGCCACAACCTGCAATCCAAATGTAAACAAAGGGTAGCCCCACCACCTGAAACTAAGGCTTGACTAGATACAAGGAATGGCAGTTTGTAAAAGCTAAAACTGAGTTTCAGATTACTTTGAACCTGTAAATGGTTTCCGTTTGTATTGTTTGTGAACAGGCTCGTATCTTGAGTTACGGTGTGTGGGAGTGTACCGAGAGCAGGGGGGCCCAATAGGACATGTGTGCCCGGGGGCCCTGTGGTTGGTTAATCCATGTCTCCATGCTATCCGATCTCTTCAGAGTGGAAGATGTGCCAACAACTAGAGACCCATTTTGCTTTAAATAATGGGAATGTTGCACATTCAGTCCAGTGTGAAGCAGCTGGGAAAGACTGTAATGACTTGTTCATAGAAAAAAAAACAGCAAAACCTGGAAAATCATATGAGACAGCCAGAGAGCGAAAACAAGCAATCAAGGGATGAGAACATTTTGAGAGCTTTACAGGAAAGTGGGCGAAAATTATACGAGTTGCCAACATAGAAAGCTGAAGGGGCCTTTTGATTTACTAACCGTACCTATTATGAACAGGGCAATAGGGCGGGCAGACTGCAAGCCTTCCAGCTGTGTAAAACACAGTCAAGTCTGGCAGTCCCAAAGATTAAACATCCCACTTCAAATTCTGTGGTCTTACAACCCCAGGATATAGTGGATGCTTTTGCAGCCCATTATAATATTCTTCATAAAGCACGGGAGGTAGAGAATAATAAAGAGAAAATGAAAAATGTTCTTGGCAGCCTTAATCTCCCAAAACTATCCAACAACAAGGCAGAAGAATTAACCTCTCCTATTACTTAAAGGCAAATACAAGAAACTATTCAAATGTTAAAAAATAATAAATCACCAGGTCCGATGGCTTTGCTGGTGAATTTTATAAGTGCTTCTCTAAAGACTTAGCGTGTACGGAGTCGAGCAGAAGTTCATGTTACTTTTTTATCATGTACTGTATGTATGTATGTCTTCTGTACCAACATGTGTGAATATGTGTATTTCTAAGTCTTGATGTATGGATGGATGTCATGTTTTATTATTTTAGCGCTATGCCTTCTGTTTTGGATTGTGCAATATGTTGTGTTGTTGATTTGCATTCTTTCTTTGTGTGAGAACCAGCGGCACTGTGAGTCTAAGGTGCATTTCCCCACAGGGACAATAAAGTATACTGTATCATAACTGACACCATCTGAGGTACTGTATATGCTTTGGCTGAGCACGACTCCAAGAATTTGTTTGGAAGCCATGATCTCAGTAATTCACAAAGACGGGAAAGAACCCATACAGTGTAGTTATGGCCCTATAAGTCTCCAGTGGAATGATTATAAGATTCTGACAACCATGCTGACAAGAAGAAAACAGAAAGATATTGGGAAAATGATTCAGCCAGATAATATGGGATTGATTCCAAGACGTCAGGCTGCTAATAACATTAGAAGAGTTTTTAACCTACAGTTAGTCACTACAGCTTTCAGTGCTCCTTACTTTAAATGCGGAGAACACTGAGTCGATTGGCTCTATCTACAATTAACACCGACAAATATGGCTTTACTGATACATTTATTGACTGGATTAGAAGCCTGAAGTCCAGGGTCAGGGTGCTCTCAACTTTTTCGATCTTGGGAGAGGGAGGTGTGCTATGTCACCAGCATTTTTCGCATTGAGCATAGAACCCCTTGCAGAGGTTTAATCGATGAGGTGGATATAGCGCAAGATACTTTGTGGATGATGTTTTGCTGTATGTAGCAAATCCATTTATTTCAATCCCTGTCTTCCCAAACCCTTTTCTTTGAGAATGTATGTTTTTCATGCAACACTTCAATACTGTCATTGTTTCTATGAAAAGACAAGACAATGAATTTCAAGGTTAAAAAAAAAAGATTAAATCCAATAAATCACTATGTAAACAAAGCCATGTTGCCAGCAACACTCTATATCATTGTCCAACTGTCAGAGACCATACACCACCCTTCTCTCTCTCTCTCTCTCTCACAGACACACACACACACACACACACACACACACACATCCCAATGTGCACATACATACAACTCTGGCAAACACACACTTTAACATACAATGCATAAACATCCATGTGCAGACATACACAGGCAGACAACAAGGCAATAAAACTGACTTATACCATGGTCTGGGTGAATAATCGATTCTGATTGGCTGCAGGGTGTCCATTAATTCCTGATAATGGACACCTACTAAGTAGTTCTAGTGAAACTGTCTGTTCACTGTTCTAAATTAATGCGCTGGCTACGTAGCATCAGCCTGTATCTAAAATGAGTAACCATAGCAACAGGGATGCAGTCAAAGCCTCCGTTTACAATTTATTGCAACACGTTAACAAGCTAACATCTAATTACAACAATGAGTGACTTCAACATTTCTTTTAACCTATTTGGAGAATATGACAACTTTGATGACTGGGATGCAGCTGAAGAAAGAGAAATTGAAAAGAAAAGGGAGAAATGGCACAAGGAGTTAACACCGAGAGAATTAAATCAAATAGAAGATGAAAAAGATGAGATCAACACAAAAAAAACAACGAAATGGGCAGTTAATACACTGAGAGACTTCCTTGCACAAAAACGAATGGACTCCAACAATGGAGTCTGAGGGCCGGTATTAACCTTCATTTAACTGAATTCAATGTCATGACTGACACCAGATTCAAGAACAGCAATGCGGTGTTTAAAGCCAAACTTAAACATTACAGGAAAAGCGGTAAAGATACCATCAGCCTCCACCATCCTCTTATCTCAGAGTCGGACCTTGAACTCATTAGAAATTCCACTGCACTGTCTCCCGCTATGCCCCTCAGCCTGGTCAGAAAAGTCTGGTTCGACATCCAACTATGTTTGGCTCGGCGTGGCAGGGAGGGTAACCGGGAGCTATCCATGGCATCTTTCATCCTCCAGAGAGACGAGGATGGGGTCGAATATGTCAGCCTGGCGCACAATCCACAAACTAAGAATCATAAAGACCCGAATGACCCAGACAAGGAAAACCCAAGAGGTTTTATGTTTGCCAGGCCCGAGGATCCGCTGTGTCCGGTTGCAAGTTTCAAGACATATATTTCCAAATGTCCATCAGATGCCAAATCTTTCTACCTCCACCTGAAGTGCACCGTGGCCTCCGACGTGTGGTAAAGCCGGGAGCCAATGGGTGTCTACTACCTCAGGAACATGCTGAAAAAGATCAGCGAAGAGGTGATTACACTTAATGTCTATTGGCTAATAAAGACATGACAGTCTAATAATTTTGTATGAGACTAAATAGTATTGTCTCCCTCCATCCCCAAAATATAATAAATATCCTTATCATTCTACCTTTCAGGTGGGTCTTTCGCAGGTCTACACAAACAACAGCCTCCGAAGCACCGCTGTAGGTCAGCTCTCGGATGCTGGCCTGGAGAGCCCTCAGATAATGTTGCGATAATCGATGCGGGGACAGCCTGCGGGCTTACTGGGCTCCGTCAGTGCGGGAGAGACGAGAATGGAGCCACGTCTTGTCGTCTTCCAATATCCCGACAAGCAGTGCCCCAACAAGCAGTGCCCATCATGGCCAGTCCCCAGCTGTCAAACACCCTCCTTCAAAGGCCCCTTTGCTGGACTTGCCTATATCTCTATCGAATTTCACAATAAATGGAAACGTCAAATTTAATTTTAAATGAGACAGCTACTGTAGCTAGCACATAGTTCTCCCGCTGTGGGTCTTTGCTTTGTCTGGTGCGAAATGGCCGTTAATTCAGTTTTTTTCTATTTATATGATTTCCATTGGTGCCAATCTGTGGAGCGGAATTAATTATTGACATGTTTCTTTGCAATAAAAACATAAATTACTACCTGTGGTTTTTAATTCAGGCTGAATTCAGGCTGCGGCCGACAGTACACATGGCCTATCATTTGTTCGTGAAAATCTTGATATTGATTTGGGGACAATGACATGGCTGGATAGCTAGCTAGTCTTGTTGTTAAACATACTGTCAAATTATATTTACTGTTTGTCAACCGTACACAATGTTATTGACTTTGAATCTTGCTAGCATAACGTTAGCTTTCTGGCTCATAGCGGAGTCAAAGGGTTCTATGAGCTGAGCGGACTAGAAATATCTCCCGTTGCCAAGTCGTATCTAAGGTTTGTCCTATTTACTGGAGTAGTGAACAATGTTTCCATTGCATAAGAACCTTATGGGATGGTAATGATTGTTCCAGGTATTAGTCAAACCCTCAGGTATTACCAGGGAAACTGAGTTATGGCTTGTGAAAAACTTTAGATTTTGATTACAAAACGCATGAAAATATAAATTAATGGTCTTAATTTTATTTTTTCTTTGGCAAGTGACCATGGTATAATAAAAACCATGGATAATGCCCGACGAGGTGTCCATTATCAGGAATTAATGGACGACGGGGAGGCCAGAACCTTCTGGCCTCCCCAGATGACAAGAGACAGCCGCACAGTAAAAGTCAGCTTTGCAAAACAGACATTTGCCTCACTCATGATCAGCCTCAAATGAACTGGCGGAGGAGGAGATGGCATGGAAAACAAACCCACCCACATCACATACAGTGCTGGGTGACACATGCACGCTGGGTTAGATGATTATTTCACCACATGTGCATCATTATTGGCCTTTTATGCAGCGATCACGTTGGGTGCAGGACAGCTGCCTTCCAAAAAAACAAAAAAAACAAAAAAAAAACAGTCTGATTTTGTTCAAAAGCCTGCCAATCCCTTTGATGTCGAGTATGGCATTGAACAAAGGCAGTCAAGAGAACCCTTCGATTCAAGTTGAAAATAACTCAATCTCTGTCTGTCTTGGGAATGTTAGAAGATGCTCATAGTGTTGGTACATAGAGCAGGAACTCATGAGTAGTCATGGAAAGCGAAGGTCAATGGAGACATGTGACTTTTTTTTCTGAGCTTTGTGATGGCTCTAGCCATGTCTGTGACTAAAGGCTTGCAAGCAACCTATTCACATTACAATATGAAAACCCACATGAGACTAATCAGGATGCCACATAGCACCAGCAACATTCAAAAGTTGGGAGTTGTTCTCAGAAGTGGCAGGCTACATCAGAACATTTTACTCTCTTTCACTCATAAACATATATTAACAAACATCGGCTACATGTTTCTCCCAGTCACTCAGCATTCAAGTGAGGCTTGCATGCCTGTGAGGTATTTGGCTGATTTATCGAAGGCAAAGTATTATAAACACATCTTAACGTTTGCAGTCTTATATTCAACAGATTCATACTTTACATCCTGAAGAGCTCACTCTTTGTGCTGAGCAATATGCTGCATTGCTCTGAAGGCTGGGAACATTGCATCATGTAGAAGGAGAGTGAGCATCCAATTCAAACTCTATGGGTGGCCATATACAGCTCTTAATGTCTTGTTTGTAATTGAAAACAAACAGAGCAGCTCACAGGTTGTCATTATGTAATGCACATGCTGCCATAAGGAATGACCGCCCACAAACACTGTCAGCCATCAGAAACTGGCCAGGAGAACGCGGGACTGTGTGTGTGTGTGTGTGTGTGTGTGTGTGTGTGAGTCAGCACATGCATGCGTGTATGAATGTGTGCATATCTGTGTGCTTTGCTGTAAAAGTTCTTATAGCTGAAGTGCAAAAAAAAGAAAATCCTATTAAATAGCTCTAACACCGTACAGTGGATTTATGAGAATGCAATTAGTCCTGCACTGACCCTTCAGCTGTCATAGGCAGGCCCTTTAGTATAACCATCATGGAGAATAATCATCATCTCTTGAGAGTGTTTTCTCTTTTTTCAATTTAATAACTGACCAGTGTTTGGAGGGTTACCAAGGCACTGCACAGCCCCGAGTGAACGGCTGGTCTAGTCATCCAATTGCGTGATCAGAAAGACAACATCAAATTCCCACCTTAAATTAAGTGACTGAAAACCAATTAACCTCCAAGGCTAGACAAATCCATCCCGTCACTGTTCAAGCTTTTTGCAAAAGTATGTTACAGGGCTCTTTTGAAGGTGATGTGCAGTTTCAATGCTTTCTGGACTTGTGACGTGTGTGTTATTACTTTTCATAGACATGCTATTAGAGATAATCCCAGATTTGTTGCATCAAAAGTATTCATTACAGAATATTGATTCTGGAAGAGATAAATGTTGAGCTGGGTAGCTTAGCTGCTGGTAAGGTATTTTGGAAATGCTCTGTGGGCTCTGTTGAGCCTCAAAGCAACACATGGCCACTTCAGATGGAGCTAAAAGTTTGTGGTCACAGAGTTACTTGCTGTGCTTATGTGAAAATTGTTTGTTTGTTTGTTCCTCTGTTTCTTTTCAAAGGTCTTGAGTTGTGACCTAAAAATAGTCAAATTCCATTTAAATGTTTCCATTCATGCAAATATGCCAGTATTGTTCTGAATAAGCCAATACTCCACATTGGTCATGTAAACAGCTGAGTGTTATTACTAAACCCATGCTATACTCATTTGTATTCAGTGATAAAATATTTATTACATGGCTTTGTTCAATACTCAGTTCTGACTGGCCAATGAAGGCGTTCTGAGGTCTGTTATTTCTTAATCACAGATCACAGTTTCACCTCTAATCATATTACTCCACAGCCACAAAGTCCGGACAGTTTTGCTGATTTCTAATGAAATTAAATGGCGGCACCTTGTACCAAAAAGTCGTTACTCCTTGGTTACTGCAGACAGACACTCTGCTAAATTAGGTTGGACAGATTGGAAGATTGGAAAAATCTTCCATGTTTCTACATGGACATTTTTTATATTACTTAAAATTTATACAGAGAGCATGAAACTTTTGATTGCTGGTTAGAGGCTGAACAATAATCTTACTGGATTTGCTTATGTTGCTATGGTTGCAGTTCTTACACACAGAAAATTAAAGGTGCTAACTGGAACCGAAAATGGTTCTTCAGAGTGATGCCATAGAAGAACCATTTCTGGTTCCACAAAGAACCTTTCAGACCAAGGTTTTTTAAAGAACCATTTCCTTAAACGGTTCTTTAAAGAACCCACAAAAGTGCCTCAAAGAACCATCAAAAAATGGTTCTTTCAGGCACCATTTCTGGTTCTTTGAAGAACTTAAAGAAAAAAAGGTTCTCTACAGAACCTTTTTCAAAAAAGTTCTTTGTGGGCCCAATAATAAAGAACAATAAAAACAACAATAAATAACCCTTTTCAAATGGTTCTTCAGCTCAAAATGGTTCTTCCAAGGAATAAATGGTTCTTTGATTACTTAATACAATATTGTGTACGGTGGAGAAATAAATGAAAATAGCAGTTAATTCTCATTTCATTTATTTAGAAATTGACCTACCACTACCACTCTTGGTCTCATGAAACCCTTTCAAATCCAATTAGACAACCTCTAAAATTCATGGTGGTCAAGTTAAAAACATTGCTGTTTTACCTGGTTTTCAGTGGACAGCAACAATATGTAAAATGTTATGACCTAAAATTAGAAAACAGATTTCTGGAAAACTAGAAAAAAGCTATAAATTTAAACAGCATAACAATGGAATTGTATACACAAAAACTGTGTCCAGGTGAAAATGGTCCTCCTCGAAAATTAGAAAACAGATTTGTAGCCCATGGGTGCTACTGTAGCTACAGATGTTTCTATGGTTGCAGTCCTGCTCAACTATTTTGGGGAAGAAGCTTGGAAATTACTTAAGCTTCATTGATCAGGAATTATTTTGTGTCATATGATAATTGTCTGGTAGTTAGCCATTTCAAAAGTGGCTACTTACCACCAGCTTTGCATCGGGGGTCGTGATTCATCCTATTGGGGCTTATTTTGTGATAATGACCAGCTCCCTGTAGATTACTCCTCACTTACAGAACAACTATATGTCAGAACTATATGTTACACAAATTATTTCCAGAAGCCAAATATATCTTTGTGCACAGTCAAGGTCAGGCACAGGAGGTTTCAGTGGTACATCAAAGTAGGACAATATGTCTATTGGGGGTTCAGGAGAAATTAAAAATAAAATTCATTTCATGTTCTGTTGTCGTTTATATGATGAGCTGAGTAGTGTGCCAATTTCTTTTGACTGTATGATCATGAAAGAATTGAAGTATGTTGCAGAAAAGGTGGATTTTATGTGGAAAGTAAAGAGTTGGGCACGACAACAATGTACTTTGATTGTGTGATACATTTATATACGTATCTCATTTCTTTTTTTGTGATCAAATATTTTCATTGGATGACATGCAATTAACATATATTCATAAAACACATTAGGTATGAACCGAACAGTATGGCAATTCTTTGCAGCTCTTGTGGAACAAAGAAAGAATTCAGAACCAAGACAGATATGGTTACAGGTACTGTCGCTGGAAAGTAAAGAGTTGGGCACGACAACAATGTTCTTTGATTGTGTGATACATTTATATACGTATCTCAATGTGATGTATGGGTTTGTTTTGTCAGTGCATGCAGGCTGGGCACCAAGAGTGCATGACCGAAATAAAATGAATGAATGAATGAATGAATGAATTAATTAATCAATCAATCAATCAATCAGTCTGTCCAAGTGACATTTATGTATGCACCACTGCATGGAACCTGAAATTTAGAAATTTGGACATAGAATTTTATTTGGAATAAGGGCTAAAATCAGAATATTGTGTGCATGCATGCACGGACATTGTTGCAAAAGTCTCTCACATTTCTAATACTCTTAATCTCTTATCTCAGCAAAATGTGATTAATTGTGATGCTTTTCTCCTGCTTGGCGAGCACTCTACACCATCAGAAAGATACAGTCACTCCTTTTTAAAATTCTCAGTCGACTCCTGGGACCCACCCCAAATAACTGACCGCTCGACGGGAACCCAAAAGGTCTGCTGCTGTCTCATAATATCATAACTGCGGGTCCTGTCTGCCAACTCTAGCTGTTTTGATTAGAGACAGGCCACAGGGGAGAGAGCAAGCCAAGGCCCAGCTGCCACAGGTCCTGGCTGGGCTGGTGGGCGCAGGAGGAAGAGGGGATGATGGTGGGACTGGAACTCGAGGCCTGGAGCACCCAGGGGAGGCAGGGGACTGAGACGCAGCCTTCTGGATGTGTAAGGAAGCCAGATTCGTTGTCTGGACCCAGGCTGAAGCCAGCTGCTGCAGTGGGCTCTCTGGGCTTGCTCTAGCCAAGAGGATGGCCGCAGCAGCGCCTTTGTCACAGCATCCAGCGGATCACACCAGCTGGATTCACATCGGCTGCCTGAGTTTCTGAGTTTAGAGTTTGCTCTCCATGGTGCTGAAATACTTGAGGAATGGCTGACAAACCTGATCTAATTTTCTTACACATTTTTGTTTGCTATGCTTTGCTTTATTATATTATGTAAGTTTGCTGTGCCATGCTTTGTATTAGTTAAACATGAACAGTTATATCAGGCGGTGTGAAACTTTTGCGGCTGCTGTGTTTGGTGTGTGGTTCTCTCACAAAGTTGTGCATTGCACTGAATCAGTCCCACACCGCCACATTGCTTCAGTCCAAACCAACCACAGTGTAGAAAATATCAGTAAGCAAAAAGACTATAGCACAGAAAGTGAAAACTTTACAAGAGAACTACGACAGACTTCTCCAACTTTGCTTGATAAGGAATTATGTAATTCTCCCTGCCCAGCGCTGGAGTCACAAGAGACTCCAAGTGCCACGTCATGTCAAACATGTTGCCAATCTGTTTGGTATCAGATCTTAGATCACAGTTCTCACATTCATAGAAAAGGGTCAAGGAGTTATCACAAAATATCACAATGTTACCATAGTAATCTGTCAAAAAATGTAGAGTTGAGTTATAGAGTTACTGCAAAAAGAACAGAATTAGCATATGTTTTTTCTGCAAAGATATTGCATAACAGGTTTTTGGCCATAGAGTGAGAGCTAAATCGTTTGAGGATTGATGTGTAGCCAAAGGCTCTGTGTGATGTGAGTAAAGATCAGTGTCTTTGTTTTTTTAAGCTGTCTTCTCCTCTACCCGTGCATGTCTGACTGAGGAGAACATGTCTGATACTACCCTTGTTTTCCACTGCTTTCTGTGTGTGTGTGTGTGTGTGTGTGTGTGTGTGTGTGTGTGTATGTGCAGTTTGGATGCCATAATACCACCTTCATACCTGAGCCAGCTCTGAACCAGCTGTACATCCAAATTAGTTGATACTGTTGCAACCAACATTTTGTTTCAATTGTGAGTGTTCAGAATTATCTACAATGTAAAGTATTGGGAGCGAAAGGCAGCACAACATTTCTTTTTTTGTGATCAAATAGTTTCATTGGATGACATGCAATTAACATATATTCATAAAACACATTAGGTATGAACCGAACAGTATGGCAATTCTTTGCAGCTCTTGTGGAACAAAGAAAGAATTCAGAACCAAGACAGATATGGTTACAGGTACTGTCGCTGATATAATATATGTTAATTTGGAGGTGACTTTCTCCCACAATTGGGCAAGAGGAGGCCATTCCTAAACCATATGGAGAAATGGTTTTCAAAGATTACAAGGTACATAAAGTCTCATTGACAGGTTTACACAAGGTAAATTTTGTGTGCACAATTAAAGTCGATCTGCACATGATTAGGGTTGCGGGAAGCAAATCGAATATTACATGAAACTGTACCCCTTTCTAAATTAGTTTCCAAGTCTGGAAGAATCCTTCTCCACAGTCTGCCCAAAGGAGGATATTTATATGAAGCTTGTTATAATCAACTCATGAAATGGATGGGTATTCCCATGGTACAGTGTTGAGAGCCACTTGAGAGCCACCCTAAGCTGTAAATAATTGAAGAAGGATGTGCCTGGCGGGTCAAACTCTTCTTCTAGTCCTGAAAAATGCATAAGCGATCATTGTCATAATCATCACAGAGTGTGTGGATACCTCTATGCTGTTTATAAGGAGGAGAGGAGAAAATATTTGTTTCTCTAACACATGCCACAATACAGCTGCATGAGCGTTGAACCATATGATTAAAAGCCTCAGTATGAAAGATCAAAAATACAACTTGAAACTATGCACAGCTAAGTCACCATCCAACTTTAAACATGAACACTGCAGTACAAACATTTCTGTGAAAACAATTGACATTTGAGACACATAGAGCTTTTCTGGAAAAGTAAATGGGACTCTCTATATCTGTGTATGTGGCAATGTCTTAATGTGTATGTATACTGTAAATATGCATACTGTTTTGCATACTCATGCATACAGTATGTATGCATACATGTGCTTTTGTGACACAGTGAGCTCAAGTTTATGCAAACGTGCATACATTGTGTTTTTCGTTGCACTAGTATGAGTCCAGTGTTCCAGCAGCCAGTTGAGTTTCTGAGCTTCATGCCAGCAGAACCTGTAGAGGCTTTAACACGACTAGGAGAAGAACAAAATTCAGAAAGATGGGTTGTTATATAACCTTGTAATGTTTTGGAGCAGATTTTGGATCTGTGCAGATTTGGCTGAGCTTAACATTATTTAGGCTGGCCAGCGTTTTGGAATGCATACTTTTGTATTCGTTGGTTGGTTTACAAGTATTGTGTTAGCAAACTATGCCACGAAAAATGTGCTTATAATATCCTCAGTAAGAACCAATTAACTCCCAAAAAGCCTAAGTTAAAAGTACTATAGGTAATATTTCCAATGCCAAAAACTGTGACTATTGCCTCAGTGATTTGCTTAGTGCTACCAGATTGTACAATTTGAGGGTTTTGGGTCCAATCTGCAGGCATATCTCTCCCCACCAGATCGGCACTAACAGAGAGAAGAAATAATGAATTCTGTTAGTAGAAAAGTAGTGGCAGTTGATTCAATACAAATCATTTAACTGCAAATTATTTTCAGCAAATCCCACACAAAGTACCTTTAATGATGTACTTCTACACCAATGCAGTACTGCCTCCACTACTCTGCTCCACAGGAGTTCTCACATTGCCCCAGCGCATCACGCTAAGCGGCCATCATTAGTGTGATGCCCCTCTGAAAGTTGTCATGGCCACTTCCACCCCCTGAAGGCCTCCTGTCACTTCTCCGCTTCCTCCTCGCTGACTCACCCTCTTCCCTCTCTGTCTCTCACCCCCCCCCCCCCCCCTCTTCTCCCTGTTTCATCCGTGAGCCGCAGGCCCTCTCTGGCTGGGAGAGGATTTGGCAACAACCGGATTTAAGACAGCTGTGCCACGTGAGACAAATGGAGCAGAGTATATCCCAGGAATCAGATCATGCGGTGGCGCAGATGTGCCTCAGCTTGTTAATTTGTCTGTTTATATGGACCGAATATATGCCAGAAGTCATGCAGAGATGGTGATCAATTAGTCATAGGTTACATGAAAATATCTGATAACAAATAACGTCAGATGGGCGGCAGTGGAGTGGGGCTTTAAATTGTGAATGATAATGGTATAAGTCTCTAAAGAGGTTCTTGGTTATGCATGGCTAAAATAAAAATTTTAAGCTGCATTTTGTGCCTTTGTCTTGAAGGATAACAAAAACCCTGTGCTCCCACGCTCAACTTGGACATCGAATTCAAGGACTTTTAAATAATTTTCAAGGCCTATTGGGTGAAATTCAATGACTCAAAATTGCTATATCAATGCAAATATCCATCATAGGTGTTCCTCAAGGTGATGTGTTGATCCTAGGACCAGACAGCTGAGGCATATTGATGAATTTGGGTGCTATATTTTAACAAGAAATCAAGCACTTCCAATGCCATCCATTCATTTTCAAAAACATTTAAGGCCATAATTTATTTTTCTCAAATTCACAAACTTTCAAGGATTTTTAAAGGAACTCAAAGTCCCTTTCATGTGCAAAACTGAATTTGCTCAATGAAATCCATCCGCTGCAGCTTTTACAATGGTGAATAACTTTCTATAAGAATTCTTTGATGCACTTTGGACCAAGTCTATTCATTTAAACTCACAAAGTATTTGCCACATTCATGAACACAATATGAGAATACCAATGACAAAATGCAATGGATCACAAAGCCTCAGGCTGGCTGAATTTGTGGCATTGTTCAAGGTGGAAGAGGGTTTAATTCACAACATCAGGCCTTCACAACACAGCTGTAGTCTTTTTTGAAACCAACATTTTGAGAAATCAGGATTCAGTCAGGATGACCTTCTATTAGCAGAAGACGCAGGCTATTCTATGCTTCTATTCTATGCTATTCTAATTCAAATTAGGTCAAGTTCATTTTATTATAAAGCCCTTCATAACAAGCATGTCTCACAAGATTTCACAAAGAATGAGCCTACTTAGATCTAACTAATCAACAATCAATCACAGAACAATATGATGTCATTCTTTTAGACCTATGAGCGTGATACAGTGGCTCATGCAACTTTAATTGACCATCTGAGGCACTGGGTCAGTGTTACAGATACAGAACTTACAAGGATAGTTAGTTGGCTATTTACTCAGACAAACTCATGGATGACATGTTTATGTCTCGGTGTGCAGTTTGAAGGCATGGGAGCGGTTAGCTTAGCTCAATTGCTGGAAGTCTATGGGATCAGGTAGCAGCTCCTCTCCAAAGTAGGGAAATAAATCTGCTCAGTCTATTCCAGCTCAAATGAACCTGGTTCTGAAACACACTGGTCTTCACTCCACTGTCTTCATCCAAAATAAAGTAGGTAGCCTATCTTCAAATGTGAATCCAGTGGCCAGAAATTTAGGGGTGTATTTTGACACCAACTGTAGCTTTGACAAGCAGGTGAACAAGCAGTCAAAAGTCCATCTCACGCCTCCAGCTCATAACGCAGCCGCCATGTTTTTCACCATTGTCAAACATAGAGACCACATTTCTCCAATCCTTGCTTCCCTTCATTGGTTATCTGTCACTTTCAGAATTGATTTCACAATTTCACTTTTAAAGCTCGTTTAGGTTTGGCGCCTAGCTACATTTCAGACCTTTTAAACCCATATGAGTCAGAACGCAGCCTGAGTCTAGGAGTCATTTCAAATGCCCCCCCGTAAATTCACACCCCTGTTGAGTTGGTAAACACCTTTGTTGGGCAGGACAATGCTGCTCGTTGTGCCCAGATCAGTCACCAAAACCCATCAAACCTATAGCCAAGAGCCATTTAAGCACTCTGTGAATTATTTAGGCTCAAAAAATCTTGCTGTCCACAGAACCAACTCTGCAACAATTTTCGCCTAATCGCATCCGGGCTTCCAGCTCAGTAATTATAAATTTCTTGCTTACTCTCTCTCTCTCTCTCTCTCTCTCTACCCCCCCCTCCCTCTCTCCCTCACCCCTCTCTGGGTTGAGAGTGTGCAAGCACATCTGTGTGTTTTGAATAGAGCTTGTGTAGATTGTTGGCATAAAAAACACCCACTGGCTCAGGCAGCCACAGTGATATAGCATTCCTTTTGTCCTCTCAGATTCTCCCTCGCTCTCTGCATCCACATCAGATATTCTTTTATAGCTGTCTCAAAGGGAAACGGGGAGGGAGGCTGTGCGCTGAGCACTGACCCACACTGAATGTAGACGCTCTCTTCTCTACCCTGCTCTAATTCCTAATTTTACACACAGTCGTACATGTACACATATACACACATGCGGGCCCTGCTCAAAACACACACACACACACACACGCTCCCCCTAGTTCTCCATTCACCACCACTGCAGCTGTGATCAACCCACACTGCTCATTTTCTCTCTTGTCTGCTTTAGCCTCAGCCGTTCGCTCATCTGGTTCACTGTAAGAAGATGATGTGCTGCTCAGTGGAAAGAATGACGTCTCTACCTTTTGTGTGCCCGAGGCTGGGTGACACACAGAGTGAGGCTGTTTTTACAACATTAGTTTGTGTCTTTTTTTAGAACTGCACGATATGGAAGGCTTTTCTATTTCTGCAAATAGAAAAAGACACATAGACCTAAGTGTTAAAACTGTCAAGGGGGCCAGTGGTTCTGTACTGCATGAAGCAAATTTTCTGCCATGAGTTCAATACTATTGCTAACTACGAGTGACCGCTTCATGTTTATTTCATGACGCATTAATGACAGCTGTTGTTATGCCCTGAAAAAAGACACAAGTTGCCTCTGAGTGGATTAAAATAATAAGGTCAGACAAAACAGGACATTGGGACATTCAGCACACGAGTCACTGAGTATTAATGTAGGTGATTTTGAAATGGTGTTTGTCTGACATAGCATTTTGCACTGCCATCATTGCAACATTAAATTGGTTGTCAGAGCAGCTTGGATGTGTCACAATATGGAATCAGCTGCTATTTATTGCTCCACAGAAAGATTATTCCCCCTCTAAAAGAAAATAATCATTCAATAATTTTTTTCTGACAGTGGTAAATTCGGTGTCCAACACCTTTTCTGAATCTTTCATACACATAGCCATATAATCCTATATGTTAGGAGTCCTAATCTGGGATCAGTTTGCCTTTTATTTCATATTGTACTGTAGAATATACGTATAATGATATATTAATCAACATCATTTGTATAGCACTTAAAAAGTAATTAATGAAGTCAAGAGTCACAGTTACAATCAAGAAAGGAAAAAGTAAATCAAAAACAAAGAATAAAACTTGATTATTTATATAAATTATATAAAATATAAAATTATTATATAGAATATGTGTAGATATATCTATGTATAAGGTAGATAGATAGATAGATAGATAGATAGATAGATACATACTATGCTATGGCATTACACAGTATTTGCACATCCTCAAAACACAATTCTTTGTCTTTAGTTTTCATTTAGCTCATTTAGCTTAAAGATAATTTTTCTTTTAAATTCAAAACATCTTTTTACATTGTTTTTTGCGTAAGTGGTTAGTGATCTTTGGAAGCCTGCCTATCTGGTGAACATTAAAGT